>NC_051094.1:16167500-16467500 GCF_901709675.1 Syngnathus acus | reverse complement strand
TTTCATTAAAAGTTGCCGTTCTCCACTGACCCCTCATTCAATATGCTTTTAAACAAATGCACGAAGAAAAAGCATTGGTGCAGGCAAGTCGAGTTTGCAGGGAAATGCAAAGCAATACTTTAATCATATTTGTGGACATGCTAAGACTGTGACAGTTTATACGTAACACATGGTTGCCTCTTTATGTATCTGTAGTTAATTTGACTCTTGCATCTTCAAAGCAGAACCACGATTTCAACTATATTCACTGTGTTAAGTAATGCAGTATGGTAACCACATGGCCTAGCCTGCCTGGGTCACAAAGTCAAAAACAAACCCAGTCTTTTTCAATGTTTACAATTTCCAACTTCAAAAGGACATTTTTCATAAAGCAATGTGTAAGCCATTTCTACTATGTCATTTGATAAAAAGAGTTTCATCAATATGATACTTCCACATACTCCCAGATGTTCATGCACATGAATTCCTGCAACAGCACAAAAGTGCCCATATTGAAGAAGCAGGGGGTTCATGGGTTTATATAACTGTGGACTGCAAGCAGAAAGTGTATCAGACAAATGTATTTATAAAATAGGGTACTAAAGTGGTATCCAAAGTCTGCAGCACACTGGGGGACACTAGAGGATGCAGCACTAGATAAAAAAAAAGGATCTATCCATTTTCTATATTTCTTGTCCTTTTCAGATGACTTATGAAAATAATTAGAAAAGGGAAGGTAAGTGGGCACAGTGTGACACAGTAATGGATTTTTACTCTCGTCCCATCTCACTCCCAGAGAAAAAAATCCTGCCCTGTTACACAGTAAAAAAACAAAATCTTGTCCTGTCCCATCCCGGTGAAAATGCTCCCATTCAGAATGACTTCCAATTCTACCAGATACATTTAAAAAAGTCACATCGTTTGTTGTCCTCTTTCTCCTCATGGAGTCTAACTATTTTACTGGATAATCCCGGTCCCCATTGGTCCTGTCAATATTTTTTCCCGTACTGTCCTGTGAATAAAGGTAAAACTGACTCGCAACCCATGGAAACTCCGCAGCTGCAAGATTCCATGACCATGAATTATAAAACAATGTCAGCCATTATTCACAAACAACATACAGGTATGTGCCGAATAATTAATTCTGTCACTCCTCATGTCTGTTTCAACTGCCATGTTGTACAAGTGAAATAGAAAAGTTGCCATAACACAGCGTTCCATAATGACATCTTGCTTAAGTATGAGGGGACAGAAGAAGGCGGGGAATGGCTCTCACTTCTGGCATGGTTCAGATGACTCATGTGAGATCACCCTTAACCTGATCTACCCCAACCATCAAAAGTCAAATCCCTTCAGAACATTAGGATATGATTAGCTGCAACTGATAGAGAACTTAAAAGGAGATTTGCCAATTTCTGGTTTGACTGATATGTGAGTGAACAATGCTGCCAAAAATTTCAGATACCCCAAAAGTGTCTTAATCCCAACATCCTGACTTTTACACCCTTTTAAATGAAAACACAAGGAGACCAGGTACAAGCCTCAAGAAGCAATTGAGGCATGGTTACAAAGCATGTGAATGTGATCGGGTTCACACCTCATCAAGATGCTCTTCAGATGTTTGTAATGGGGAAAACAGGTCTATGACTGAATTTAGCTGCTCTTAATGAGTTTAGCCTGATCATCGCTCTCAGTGGACTCATGAGAAAGGACGTTCGATCACAGTCTTTTATGTGATGTTCTTCTGTGAGCCCAGTTTTGAACCCAGTCTGGAGCAGAAGCCCGCATGCGAGAAAGGTCGACGTGGCTATTAATACCTCCCTCCGGATAATAACTGGATGCTTGAAACCTACTCCTGTGTCCCTCTTGCGGGAATAGCACCGGCCGGCCTCCGACGGGAGGCTGCCACCCTCGCCCTGGCCAGGAATGCACAAAAATATGACTGGCACAACACCACAATAACACCAGCACCTCCAAGCAGACTCAAGTCCCGCCACCCTTACAACAAGGCAGCACAAGAGATGCTCAACTCCACCTCTGAGGACATCTCCAGAGATGCATGGTTGGCAGCAGCTTGGAAGCAGGAGTGGGAGTCGGCCGGACCCTCCCGAGTCCACCGCTACATTTGGGACCCAGGAGATGGCGCCATCGGAGGAGACGACCTACCACGCCGGCAATGGACCACGCTGAACCGCCTACGGACTGGGGTCGGTCGCTTTGGGTCATCAATGAAGACGTGGGGCTTGGCGGACAGTGCGGCATGCGAGTGTGGTGACCCTGAGCAGACCGCCGACCATATAATCAACATCTGCCCCTTATATGGACCACCCTCGGAAGCCAGCCTCTTCGACCTAGGGCCAGAGATGCGGGCATGGCTACGCGACACCGAGTTGGACATCTGACGTTACACGAAAGAAGAAGAAGAACCCACAAGCTCAGAGCTGTGAGGCAAATGTTCTAACCAGGTAATAACATATAACACTGGTCAACAACAAATTTTAATCATAAATAGTTTTATGTGTCGCTTGAGGTATTTTTGATATATTTAAACTTGTTTTCCTTTTTTACTAGCATTTCAGATTTTTTTAAAATGTATTTTTATCTTTTGTTTTTAAGTTTGACCTATAAAAACCTGTAATATGGATTTTGACATGCATTATTTTTTTTCAACATGCATTATAATCATTATTATTATTATCATTATAATGATGATTATTATGGGGCGGCTCGGTGGCGCACTGGGTAGCACGTCCGCCTCACAGTTAGGAGGGTGCGGGTTCGGTTCCACCTCCGGCCCTCCCTGTGTGGAGTTTGCATGTTCTCCCCGTGTCCGCGTGGGTTTTCTCCGGGCACTCCGGTTTCCTCCCACATCCGAAAGACATGCTTGGTAGGCCGATTGAGCACTCCAAATTGTCCCTAGGTGTGAGTGCGAGTGCGGATGGTTGTTCGTCTCTGTGTGCCCTGCGATTGGCTGGCAACCAGTTCAGGGTGTCCCCCGCCTACTGCCCGATGACGGCTGGGCTAGGCTCCAGCACGCCCGCGACCCCCGTGGGGACAAAGCGGTACAGAAAATGGAAGGATGGATGGATGATGATTATTATCATGAAAACCTTAAGCACTAGAGGACTGAAGGCGGGCAAAATGTACTAAAAATTTGTTGACAAGTGTAATCATTCATCAACCTCACAGTGACTGCTTATGAGTGCAGTGATCCCTCGCCACTTGCTTCATCTATTGCGGATATTTTGCGGGTTTATAAGTAACGGGAGAATGGCATTTAAATACACGCTGATAGTGCGGGACGTGCCTCTGAGCAATGTGCGCCACTGTGACTGGGTTCAAGCGCAGGAGGCGGCAGCCGGTGTTATGCGCGAGGAAAGAAGCACCAACTGGTGCAGAAGGAGTTGGGCCACGTGACAATATAACGCGTTTGGTCTTTTATTTTCTGTAAAGGTACAATACATGCACAGAACAGTATGGGAATGGTTATTAAGGGAATGGGAAAGGTTTATGTCGCGTAAAAGTATTGGGGAGGGTTTAAAAAGCTTTAATATTGAGTACTGGACCACAATGCAACAGGAGATTCATGCGCAACTGTGACTCATTTTGGTTTCACTATGCATGACGTCACCTGAGTTAGTAATTCTGAATTCTGTCAACACATTGCATTGCTTGGCAAAGAAAACCACTCTTCTGTTGACTTACAATACACCCACGCCCTCATGCAGCCAACAAGAAACACTACGTGTTGGAAATTTCAATACAAAGGCGTTTAAATTCGGGTTAACCCGTTTCAGCCCGTTTCAGCCTGTAGTCTATATGTAGACTGTAGTCTATATGTAGACGCTCCAATTTCCGCAGCTTCTGACGCCGTCAAATGACGACAAGCATTCGTGCCGATTGTATCCGGTTATAACCAACCTTTGACCTGTCGAACCCGGAACCGCTGCCATTTTGCCAGTTTATGAGTCACGCATGCTAAGTGAGCGAAGCCGGACGATCGCGACTCACGATGGAAGATGCAAAAAGGTGAGCTCCGGGAAATTATGATAGACTCGAGATAGCAGGGTGAAACTTTTAGGGAACAATTATCATATAATGGTTATTGACATATGTGATTGCAGTGATGATTCGCCCTAACGTATTTCCTCTATGTATTGTTTTATGCGAAACATCTATACATAGACTATCCGCGTCTATGGGTACACAGTCGGCGATGGAGGTCTTCGATGCAATCGAAGATGAGGACGCAGTTGTGGATAAAATCTTTATTGCTCCACCCGTGGTCAGTTTCGAGTCTGACGAAGACACGGGCGAGGAAGACTGCGGAGGAACGTTCAATAATCTCTCGGGACGGCAGCTTAGCGCTCCCGCCGTGGTGGTCCTCGCCGACGGACGTGTGATCGGAGATGATGATGATGGCGACACTGAGGAAGAAGAGGAGCCCCAACAGGCCTCCACCTCAAAGAAACGCTCGCAGAAAGATGCGTTGGACTACAATTGGACCAACAGTAAAACGCGCCTGACAAAATTCCCGGACGCCAGGCCTCTCGCCGTCCCCACAATTTTGGTTGGAAAGAGCGCAGTTCAGAAGCTGGACTTCTTCCTTTCCGATGTATATCCTCACCTTGTTCGCGAGACCATCAAGTATGCGGCGGTGACTGACTCCAACTTCCAGCTCACCATCGGAGAATTGAAGCGCGTGGTGGGGATCTTGCTGCTCTCGGGTTACCACCAGCTCCCCAGTCGCCGACACTACTGGAACACAGATGAAGATCTCCATTGCGCCCTCGTCGCTGGGGCCATGTCACGCAACAGGTTCGAGGAGATCATCCGCTACATTCACTGTGCCGACAACACGCGCCAGAACAGCAGCGACCGGATGACAAAGCTGCGTCCCATGATGGACATCCTCAACGCTCGGTTCGGGGAGGCGTATCCAATGGACTGCAATCTTGATCTGGACGAGGCAATGATTGAATACTTTGGAAGACACGGATGCAAGCAAGCAATCCGAAACAAGCCGGTGCGGTTCGGCTACAAGGCCTGGTGCCTGAACAGTGGGACCAACGGCTTCCTGCTCCACTTCGACATCTACCAGGGGGCGAGTGTAGATGCCTCTGAAGTGGAACGCAAGTTCGGCAAGGGCGGTGGCACGCTCCTTCGACTTCTGGACAACCTCCCCGATGCTGTGCGTGCACTTCCGCTACGCATCTACATAGACAACTACTTCACCGGCCTCCCGCTAGTTGCAGAGCTGCGCAGGCGGGGCTACGCTTGCACGGGGACGATCCGAGAAAACCGCATCCCGCGCTCTTGCCCGATCACAGATCAGAAGGCTATGAAGAGGAAGCCGCGTGGTGCCGTGTCTGTCGTGTACGACACGGCAAACAAGATTGCGCTCACTCGGTGGAAGGATAACGCCGTGGTCACCATCGCCTCCACCCTCGCCGCTGAGCATCCTCTGCAGAAGGTGTCACGCTGGTCAAGGCAGGAGAAGAAGAAGGTGGCAGTGGACCAGCCATTTGTTGTCCAGCTGTACAACCGCAGCATGGGCGGCACGGACCGCGCCGACCAGAGCATCGAGCTCTACCGCATCAACATGCGCCGGAAGAAGTGGTGGTGGCCGATATTCACCTGGATGCTGGACGCGGCCGTCTTCAATGCATGGGTGCTGCACCGGCTGGATGAGCACGGCGGGATGTCTCTGCTGGAGTTCCGACGCGAGGTGGCCCGAACTCTGGTTGCAGCACCAGGCGCCACTCGAGCTCGGAGATCGGGCAGACCGCGCGTGTGCGCAGTTGCCGATGACTCCCGCTTCGACACCGTGGAGCACTGGCCGGAAGTGGCGGCGCAAGGCCGAAAGTGCGCACTGCCGACTTGCAAGTCGCGTCCGTCCAGTGCGTGCTCCAAGTGCCGCGTGGCACTGTGCACTGTGAAGTGTTTCCGTGCTCACCGCCAGCCGGAATAAAATGTGTGAGAAGCACTGGTCGCGTGATCCGTTTTCTGACCGGAAGTGGCGGCGCAAGGCTGAACATCATCACTGCTGAGTTACAGTTTATATCTGCGTTTATGGTACCGCAAGTTTGAAAGTTTGTTGTTGAAAGTTTGTTGCAAATAAATACGGCTATGAAAGCCACTTGTGTTCATAGAAACTTTGGCATTTTCTTACGGCTGGTCCCCATACCCTGGGGATGACGGCCGCCGTTGCACATGCACGCCCATTGAAAATTGTGGAAATGGTCCCTTTCATGTTGCAGACAGCTGTTACGTGTAAAACACAACTATCTCTGAACATTCAAATAAATTACATCACCAGCTCAGTGGCCTAGTGGTAGAGTGTCCGCCCTGAGACTGGAAGGTTGTGGGTTCAAACCCCGGCCGGGTCATACCAAAGACTATAAAAATGGGACCCATTGCCTCCCTGCTTGGCACTCAGCATTAAGGGTTGGAATTGGGGGGTTAGATCACCAACTGATTCCCGAGCGCGGCACCGCTGCTGCTCACTGCTCCCCTCTCCCCCAGGGGATGGATTAAAATCACATGGGGATGGGTTAAATGCAGAGGACAAATTTCACCACACCCAGGTGTGTGTGTGACGATCATTGGGACTTTAATCTTAATCTTTTAATCTTAATCACGTTACACTTGCAAATCGTCAGAATGCTCCGATTTTTGTGCACGTATCAGCACATAGTCTATATATAGATGCCGCATATTTCGTATACGCGACGTCATAACCAAAAAAGCGCGGCATATTCGTACTTAGGGACACCTAAGGACCCAAAAAATATGCACCTTTTTAGAAATAACAATTTGGGCAGAACCGGGTTAATACACATACCATTTCTACTTTGCGGATCTTCGCTTTTTTGCGGGTGGTTCAGAAACGCATCACCCGTACTAAATGAGGGATCACTGTATTGTGTTTATTCTCTTTTCCATGTGTTCTACATTGCGCTGACAGAGGACAGGTTATGTCTGGATCATGAACCCACATTCCGTCTGTGTTGTGTAATAATTCACAAGTTGAACAACTGCGGCAAGAGCGATGACTTCAATTTATAGTAATCCTTAGTGAATTTAGACTTCCTCAATGATATCATATCGTGAGGTTTAAAGTTGAAAGGATGACAGGTGCAGAAAGGAATCAATCTATTCATCACCACACCAGACTTCTGGGCAGAAGCCAGAGATTTTACACTGGGTGGACATTTTCCTTAAGACACGGCAAACAGTTTTCCTTTGCATCTTCGAAATCTGTCCCCGTAGGAACCAAAATATAAAAGCATTGCTACAGCCAGGTTGTCATGATACCTCACTGCAGCGCATCATTTGCATTCTTGTTACACCCTCTGAAACTGAGAAGTTATTAGCTACATTTACATGGACGCATTAATTTGGATTAAAAGCCTGATGGGAATCAAAATGCTTAAGGTACACATCCCATTCAGAATATTCGGATCGGATCAAGCTCGTTCCGATCAAGATTTTATCCCAAATAAGAGGGGTAGTTTATGTTCATTGGTAATCCAATCAGCATGTATGAAAACACTTATCCCAAAATGTCGGAATAAACTGTCTTTACTGTATACAGTATCCATGTTTCTGTTATTCTTGGAAGCTAGTAGAAGCAGCAAAAGACATGGTGGGTGCAGGAGCTGCTCTTCTGCAGGTTACATTGGAGCTCTACTAAGAAGTGTTAACTCGATGTAACAGCTCAAACGGGAAAAATATGCAAAATAACGCTAATGTTAAAAATAGAAATGGACAGAGCCATGTTTTGTTGACACAGAAGTTGCTTCGGCTTCTTCTACTGTATGTCGTCAATCTGCGCATGTTAGAATGATTTGTTCCGCCTGAAAGGGTGACGAATGAATGATATTTTTAGTGTTCATGAAAACAGTGCATCCAATAATAATTTTGGTCTGGATTGAAGAAATTTTGTCCATGTAAACATAGCCACTAGTGATCATACCATCCTCAGTCAGGGTTAGTTCGTTTTTTTGGGTAAGATCACACTGTTTCCTCTGTCTCATGCACTGATTCAATAGCGAACAGCCATTTAGACTGATCAATTGTCACCGACGGCCGACGCCATTTTGCATACTATGATCATTCATTCAAATCGAAAAGTCATGAACTACTGTGTAATGTAAACTGCAATTCAGTTTTACAGTTTGAGTTCCTGCTTTCTGATCAGTCTTTCATGGGTCATTGTGCTATTTGTTGTGCTCTGTGCCATGTCAAGTTCAAGTCCTTTTTCTAGTGTTTATTTTGATACTTTGTTCCCTGTTGTTTTGAATTATTGTTTATATAGTTTTCCGTGTCCTTTAGTGCCTTGTTTGCATTTTTGTTTCATTCAAACGGATTCTTGTTTCTGAGTGAACCACTTTTCCCTGCATTTGGGTCCTTTTCCCCACAAACCCTAACACAACTGTGGCTTGGATTGGTTCAGAATGAGTCGTGCAATCCAATTCATTTTTTTGTTGTGACATTCGTTTTGGGTGGTACACAAAGGCCAAAAGGTTCAATCGCTGGTACTTCATTCACGTCAGCTTTGATGCTTGCCTTATTCATGTCCACTTTGCCTTGAATAAAAATGATGGTCTTCAATTAGCTTCCATTTACCCATTGCCATTCTACTAGTTCTACTGTAAAAATGAGCGGAACAAAGAAAAGGAAAGTGGCCAATGAGTGCCAAGTCAAGTCAAGTCAAGTCAAGTTTATTTGTATAGCCCTAAATCACAAGCAGTCTCAAAGGGCTTCACATAGACAAAAATTGACAATTATTCTCAAAGCATCCCCTGATCTTAAGCTCCCAAAAGGGCAAGGAAAAACTCAAAACCCCTGCCCGGGGAAAATGAGAAGTGTTTAATAAAGACACAGATCCGTGTGGGTAAGGTGTCTGAATGTTAGGTTTTTTCGCTGACCGAACAAATTTCAAGAGAAGAGCAACAGCAAACAAACCACAAGTGAGACAGAATATTAAGTCTTTTCTCGCGAGGAGTGCAGTACAGATAGCTTCACAACAATCTCACTACACTAAATATCTGTATGCACTCCCGCTCTTTTTATTGGGATTTGCCCTACCCACAAATCGTGAGACAAAAGCCCCTAAAAGAGGAGGGGGAACGCATGTGGGCTTTGCCTCGTAAGGAAGAAATCACTAGGTGTTTACATACTGATAAGAACATGTGGGAAGAGGAATTTGAGTGGCCTGGATAGAGAAGAAAACCTTTGACCTCTAGTCAAAACATAGCAAGGGATGCTTTACGACATTGTGTAGAATGGGACAAGCTAGGTTATTTATTACTGGATACATACATTCCGACATAATCCTACGATTAAGATAGTTTGGAAAACCCTGACAATGATGGTCACTTGTAGGTTCATCTGAGGTGCAAGACAGCAATGAGGCATGTTGTTTAACAAAGTGGTCTTTGTTAGAAAGGAACTGTCTCGGTAGATGTCTTCTTTTTGCTGAGTTGTCAGCTGGTCCTGTCTGACCCAGCTGTAACCTCTCTCCTGACCCAGCCGTAACTTTTCTCTTCTGTGGTACATCATAAAAACAGCAAGGCCAAACAGCAAGCATATATTGCAGTAATACTGCGGTGAAGCATTGATTAGAGAACGCATGATAACATATATATATATACATTTTTCTAACAATTCCCTCCTGTGTATCATAAGTTCTCAGAGACCATCTTATCACCTAAAAGCGGCCACTTCAAAAAGATTTTCAGCCGTAGGATCACAATTATGAGCACAAATAAGTTTACACCAAGAAAGGATAAACGTTGCGATATTATCATTCGGAAACACCCAGATCTGGGAAGAAGTCTGTAAACCCAAGTGCAAAAATTCCATCATCATCATCGTTATCATCAACATGCTGGCGTTCAGACATTAGGCATACCCCGGCCATCTTGTCTTCCATGGGCGATATTGCTGTAGTGATGAGACGATTAAACAGAGCACGGAGACATGGAATACAACAACAACCACACAAGGTGAGTATAGCAGTAATTGAGGACACAAGGGCTTTATACTTCCCAAAAGCAGTCATCCACTCTTTCATCCTCGTTTTGAGGGATTGCAAGCTTGCAATCGCCTTCGTCAGGCTCCCATCAGGGGCGGTGTCGTTCTGGATGAAGGTGCAGCATTGTTCTCTGAACATTGCGCAGACCCTTCCTTTCTCAGACACCAACATAACAAGAGCATTGCGGTTCTGGATTGACATTAGGGAAGGCGTGGCTAGCTGTCCGTGCACTGCCTCAAGTCCCGCTTGTGTCCGTTTGCGCAATTTCTGCATGTTGCAATGGTTGTAATTTATCATGTCGACGTTTTTGTTCATCGTACACCACCAGCAAATGGAAGACTCCCATCCTGCTACAATTTGGTCAATTAATTCTTATTAACCAGCTCAGTGGCCTAGTGACCAGCTCAGTGGCCTAGTGGTAGAGTGTCCGCCCTGAGACTGGAAGGTTGTGGGTTCAAACCCCGGCCGGGTCATACCAAAGACTATAAAAATGGGACCCATTGCCTCCCTGCTTGGCACTCAGCATTAAGGGTTGGAATTGGGGGGTTAGATCACCAACTGATTCCCGAGCGCGGCACCGCTGCTGCTCACTGCTCCCCTCTCCCCCAGGGGATGGATGAAAATCACACGGGGATGGGTTAAATGCAGAGGACAAATTTCACCACACCCAGGTGTGTGTGTGACGATCATTGGGACTTTAATCTTAATCTTTAATCTTTAATTAATCAGGAACTCCTCTGGGGACTCTGATTGCATCAATTTCAGTCAGATCATCGTCGACTCTCAAATTTAAAGACATTTTGTTTGTTTGTTTTTCCAGCTTTTTCCCAGATCTTGGCATGTTGATACATATACAATTTAGCTTGACTACATTCTCTGAAAGCAATGGCTTCTTTTTTCTTTTTTCAATGGATATTACTATATAGAATGCTCTGTCACACATTTCACAATCAGTAGATGTGACAGATGTCACACAATCTTTGGTCAATGGCAACGATACAACATAAAGAATCGGTCGCAAATCCATACATATGACATATTCACTTTTTGTTTCTGTCTTTGCAGCTTGTTTTGCCATTAGCAATCAATTGTTTCGTTTTTCAGCAACTCTTATAGTTACCTGAAACAAATTATCCACATTCGTTTTAGATATAATCATCCCATTCTTTAACATCTACAGCGGTTGTTGACAAAGTACACATATAAACATCATATTTTCATTGCAGTCCAGATCCGACACAGCAGATCATCCTGCAAAGGTCAAATTGATCTTTTAAATTGCTACAATGCAGCATTGTTTTTTGGGAGTGATCAATATAAATTGTTCACTCATCTCTCCCCTACTCATTATGACTTAGTTCCCACAAATACCATATTGCTGAAGTTAACAAAATGGCAACAAAGATAGCCACCTTACATGCAATAACGTCATTGTTCCATTTTCTTGTTCCCGGCATTTCTCTAAGAGGTAAGGCTTCCTTTGGGTCACTTTTTCCGATTGAACGTTACCTCAAAAGAAATTACCCTTTTGTAATTTGCTAGGACCACCTCAACTGACCTTTCTGCTATTTTAATGGCAGTTGATGTAATTATCAATATTCAATGTGGCCCTTCCCCCTTGGAAGAACACCAGTGTTTCGTTTTCAATGCTCTTAATGAGAACGTGCTTTGTTCTTTTTGCCTTTAAAATATTAATTATAAATATAAAATGTAAATGCCAAATTTGAATCATCCTTAGTATCCCACTTGGTTTTGAAACATGGTAATCTATATTGTCGCCCAAACAATTTTTCATACGGGGTTAAACCCACAGTACTTGTAATATTTATGTACAGTTTGACCAGGTCTAAACATTTTGTCCATGATCTTCCACTTTTTTCCATGCACATTTTCACACTTTATACCAGTCCTGTCATGAGAATTAATTTCCGAAATCCCATATCTCGGTATTATTTCTTTACATAACGTTTTTTTTCCACTGTTAAGGCATTCAGTGTTTTTGTTGAAGCCAATTCAAACCATTTTGAGAATGCATCTATTATGACCAGGCATTATAACCCTGTGGATTGTGTTTAGCACGTGTTAAACAAACTCTACAAAAATTTTGTTTTATAAATGTTTTGAATATGAATCAAATCCATATGTTGTATAAAGCTGAATGAACTGCCCCACTATCCCTCCTCTTGAGCCATGTGACACACACCATGGCTCAATATTGCTGCCCATTTATATAGGCTTTTTGTAGGATAGGTCAGTCTTCTGGTCATTTATAGATACCATTCTCCACTCTTGCCCCTCTTTTCGTCCATAATCGAATTTCAGTCTATGGACTTTGTCGCTGCACATCTTTAAAAACGTTTCAGTAATTTAATCTGCTTCTTGTGTGTACAAAATTTGAAGCGTCTTTTGCACTACAGCTATGCGGTTCCGTCCGCAAGCTTGTTACCTCTTGGCACCTTATCAGTCTCATGTGTGCCCTGCACACGTGCATATAGCTATTTTTCGTGGCAATTGGACTGCTTCCACAACTAGCTTAGTTGTAGTTCCTTGTAGTTTCCTTTCAATCATTCTCTCATTGTTTATCACAAGAATCTTAGCAATTTGAATGAAAATCAAAATGTATGTTTTATTTTACTCAATTGTATGATTTAGAGCATCCATATGTAGTAAAGTGTTGTATTACTACATATGATTTCATCTTCATTTAATTTGACACACCTTTCAAAATGCTTCTCAGTGTCCCAGTGCTCACATGCTTTGCGTGTGTAACTGGTTGTCTCAACCCGTGTTCCACATCCTAATCTTTTCTCCCTCAAGGTGTCAAACCAATTAAGATAAAAAGATAAAAACCAACAAAATAACCGCCAGTAAATTAATATAATAGTCAATTGTTGTTGTTTCTTAACTTTAACTAACTCAATCACTCTCTTATTCTCAAATGTAAAAACTTGTGTAGTCTTGACACAACCAATCGACTATTTCTTCTAAATTTAGCTTTGAAATGTTGTTATTTAATAATTTTGCTTCATCCAATTCCAGAAAGCAAGTTCTTTCCATCTCTCAAATTTTGTTTCATCAGGGCTAGGCATTAATGCAGTGTGGACCAGTTTCTGCCCACAAAAAAATTGCTTGCCTTTCTTTTCTTCTTATTTTCACAAAATTGCTTTTGTTTTGCGGTGCAAATCAGATAGACTACAGTCTAGCAAATTCTTTTGTGCACCTACATTAGCCAATTTTAACACATAACACTGACAGCACACAGACAACACAAAAACAACAGAGACACAGCTCACAAACAATACCAACAAACAACGCTGCGCCAACGTCATCCTCTGTTTTGACGTTTTGGTTATACTCCTTTTCTCATCAGTGCCTATTATCCTTCATGCAAATATTGTCACATCTTTCTTAAGCATCACCCTGCTTCAAATATTCAAACATTCTCTGAGAAACTCGCACTTTCCCTGCTTCGCCCGCAGCCATAGCACCCCTCGTGCGAGGGGGGGCGCAGCATCAATGTTGATTGGTCACAGGCTGGCCATTTCCTGCAACAACCATGATGCCGGCCCACCGCCCACACGAGCATAGCAAAGGCCCACGCGCACAGCCCCGCCCCGCGACAACGCGCGAGCGCAGGCACGCTTATCAGTCTCACCCTCTCAAAGGGCAGGCCAGCTTTGCTGTTGCGCCCTTTGTCATGTTCACATTCGACATCTTTCAATGTCTTCTACACAACATTTGTTGTCTCATTTGTCCACACCCTCAGCTACGGCCCTCAAGCGAGGCCGCGCTGATGTCGTTTCATCATCTTCCTGCCTATGCAACAACAAGCTCTCTTTGGATTTTTCTTCACTTCCCTTATTCTTCAATTTTTCTTTCATAGAACACACATCTCACTCACACACACACTCATATACACACCCACTCATGAGGATCCTCTGCGCGCACACGCACACACACCAACACAAAAGGATGACGCACAACATACGTATAAGACCACATAGATCCCACTAAGAACACCTTTTTGCTCGTCTTACTTGTCAGATTTATTCTTTATTTTACTTCTAGAAGCTATTTGTAATTCTTTTCCATTTATTTAGCCAATTTTAACTTCAGTGTTTCTTTATCTTACTTTATCCCTTTAACACAAATATCTCCTGTATATTTAAGCTAATTTCTCTTTAATTTTGGCAGCCAGGTTCCCACTTCATTACATGGAAACCTGATTTGATTTGGTTTTGGCCTAATCATAACTGTCTTTGTTAATTTGTGCAGTCACGTGCCATGTGACCGTTTTCTCCGCAATTCCAGCATTCTATTGGAGGTTGCACAACTCCTCTCCCTCAGCCTCTAAAGCCTCCTCTGTTAGACATTGCTCGCCCTCTCTGGCCTTTCTGTCCTCTGCCTGCATTTTGGTAAAAAGTGTCACTATCCTGGTCTACCAGAAAAGTGTCTTTTGTAGCTTTCATTCGTTTTCATTTTTGTTTGTCTATTACTACTTTTTCCGCATGGAGGGCATGATTTATGTCTATGATCTTTAGTTTTGAATTTGTAGCATGTGTTTTCTCTTCCCGCTCTTGTACTTCTTCTAGTTCTCCCTCAAATTTATATTTTTTAACCCATTTATCGAAATCTTTCTTTAAGTCGGTCGGGATCCTGCCTTTCAATTATTTTCCAATCTTTGCATTTTAGTTCATGTCGGGGTAGGGACTTTCGCTTACTATCTAAATTTCCCATGGTTTATTTTTCTAAATTTTGGAGTTGGTAGTTTGAATGGCACCTACAGTGTCCTAAAACCAACTTTATTCACAGGACAGTGGTTAAAAGTTCGATGTGTGGTAAGTCTCCTTTCACCTCCCCGAAGGGAGCGGAGAGTTTTTGCCTCTGCACCCACACAAAGCCACTGTTTACAATCCTGTGTGTTTATATAGAGGAGCGCTCAAATGAGATCACTCTCAGTCAAACCGTACACAAGCATACCACGCGCGATTTTTAATAACAGAGGAGTCCGCACTCCTGCTGCGGAATTTAACTAACGTAAAAAGTTAGGGGGCTCCACACCGCCCCTGCGGAATTTAACTGTTTCTAATTGCACTTGATAGGGTCTAGAATTCTCAAGGTCTTTAAGTGACTTCTTGTCACTGCTCGTTTTAAGTGACCTCGTCACCGCTCAAGTGACCTCGTCACCGCTCATTCATTTTTTAAGTGACCTCTTGTCACTGCTCGTATTAAGTGACCTCTTGTCACAGCTCATTCATTCCTTTTTAGTAGAATTAATATTCCTACTCACGGTCTGCTGATTCTCCTCCTCGGAAGATCTCGTCAACCCTCCCGGTGTCCAGCCGGACTGATCGAGACAGTCCCGTCAAAGGGCTTTTGTTTACCTCGGCCGAGGATTTTCGCCTGCGTCGAAGAGTCCGCTGGAACCGCCAGGTGTGTCGAGATCCCGGACGAGCCCCCAATTTCTGTTAGGTTTTTTCGCTGACCGAACAAATTTCAAGAGAAGAGCAACAGCAAACAAACCACAAGTGAGACAGAATATTAAGTCTTTTCTCGCGAGGAGTGCAGTACAGATAGCTTCACAACAATCTCACTACACTAAATATCTGTATGCACTCCCGCTCTTTTTATTGGGATTTGCCCTACCCACAAATCGTGAGACAAAAGCCCCTAAAAGAGGAGGGGGAACGCATGTGGGCTTTGCCTCGTAAGGAAGAAATCACTAGGTGTTTACATACTGATAAGAACATGTGGGAAGAGGAATTTGAGTGGCCTGGATAGAGAAGAAAACCTTTGACCTCTAGTCAAAACATAGCAAGGGATGCTTTACGACATTGTGTAGAATGGGACAAGCTAGGTTATTTATTACTGGATACATACATTCCGACATAATCCTACGATTAAGATAGTTTGGAAAACCCTGACAATGATGGTCACTTGTAGGTTCATCTGAGGTGCAAGACAGCAATGAGGCATGTTGTTTAACAAAGTGGTCTTTGTTAGAAAGGAACTGTCTCGGTAGATGTCTTCTTTTTGCTGAGTTGTCAGCTGGTCCTGTCTGACCCAGCTGTAACCTCTCTCCTGACCCAGCCGTAACTTTTCTCTTCTGTGGTACATCATAAAAACAGCAAGGCCAAACAGCAAGCATATATTGCAGTAATACTGCGGTGAAGCATTGATTAGAGAACGCATGATAACATATATATATATACATTTTTCTAACACTGAACCTGGGCGCGAGTGGAGGGGAAACCTGGCATGAGTGAACATGCGTTTGAGCTTACTCCACTGACTCACGCCAGCCAAACAGCTATAGTATAAACGCATGTATTATTGTATTGTATTGTATTGTATTGTATTATTGTAAGTATTGCCTGTCTCTCACGCAGGCAAAATGTTGGCAAGAAAAGTGGAGGCCAAAGTCGATGAGTTTCTAATGCTAACCCAAGCCATGGGCTCACCACCTGTAGGAGGGGACAAAGGGGTCGGGTGCAAAGCGAGCTGGGCGGCGGCCAAAGGCGGGGACCTTGGCGGTCCAATCCCCGGCTGCAGAAGCTGGCTCTTGGGACTTGGAATGTCACCTCTCTGGCTGGAAAGGAGCCCGAGCTGGTGTGTGAGGCAGAAAGGTTCCGACGAGACATGCCTCGACACCTAGTTTGGGCTCTGGTACACGCCTTCTCGAGAGGGGCTGGAATCTCTTCCACTCTGGAGTTGCCCACGGTGAGAGGCGTCGAGCAGGTGTGGGCATACTTATTGCCCCCCGGCTGGGCGCCTGCACATTGGGGTTCACCCCGGTGAACAAGAGGGTAGCCTCCCTACGCCTTCGAGTGGGGGGGACGGGTCCTGACTGTTGTTTGTGCCGATGCACCGAACAGCAGTACCCACCCTTTTTGAGGTTCTTAGAAGAAGTGCTGGAGAGTGCTCCTTCTGGGGACTCTATCGTTCTACCGGGTGACTTAAATGCTAACGTGGGCAATGACAGTGAGACCTGGAAGGGCGTGATTGGGAGGAACGACCCCCCGATCTGAACCCGAGTGGTGTTCTATTGTTAGACTTCTGTGCTCAACACAGATTGTCAATAATGAACACCATGTTCAAACATAAGGGTATCCATGTGTGCACTTGGCATCAGGACACCCTAGGCCGCAGTTCGATGATCGACTTTGTAGTCATGTCATCGGCCGCATGTTTTGGACACTCGGGTGAAGAGAGGGGCGGAGCTGATAACTGATCATCACCTGGTGGTGGGTTGGCTCCGATGGTGGGGGAAGATGCCGGTCCGACCTGGCAGACCCAAATGCACTGTGAGGGTCTGCTGGAAACGTCTGGCAGAATCCCCTATTAGGAAGAGCTTCAACTCCCACCTCCGGCAGAGCTTTTCCCATGTCCCGGAGGAGGCGGGGGACATTGAGTCCGAGTTGACCATGTTCCGTGCCTCCGTTGTTGAGGCAGCCGACTGGAGCTGTGGCCGTAAGGTGGTCGGTGCCTGTCGTGGCGGCAATCCCCAAACCCGCTGGTGGACACCGGCGGTAAGGGATGCCGTCAAGCTGAAGAAGGAGTCCTATCAGGCCATTTTGGCCTGTGGGACTCCGGAGGCAGCCGTCAGGTACCGGATGGCCAAGCGGAACGCGGCTTTGGCGGTTACCGAGGCAAAAACCCAGGGATGGGAGGAGTTTGGTGAGGCCATGGAGAATGACTTCCTGTCAGACTTGGAGCAGGGAGAGGACTCGGATGCAGAGTGCCAACAAAAGGTGTTTATTCTCTCAGGCTGAAGACAGCACAAAAAACAAAAGGCGCCTCAAAATGAGGGACTAAAAGGCTGGAGACAGCAAAAACCAAAAGCGCCTCAAAACGAGGGAAAAAGGCTGGAGACAGCAAAACAAAAAGCGCCTCAAAACGAGGGAAATACGATGGCAAAAACCTAACTAAAAAAACACAGAGCTCAGGCTGGACAAAAGGTATCTTCTAACTATGATCTCTAAGGGGATTTCTGTGACTTACGTGATCGCTAGTGTTCGAGACGGGACAAGACGCACTGGCACAAGACAAGGGGAAGACGCAGGCTATATACACACACAGAAGAGGGAGGACACAGGTGCAGACAATTAGGGCCAACGACACAGGTGCACACAATTGGGATCAGGGAAGTCAAGTGGCCTGACGCGCAGAGGAAGGACCCACGAACTGAAACGAGAGGAGAGTTACCAAAACAAAACAGGAAGTGACAATACGAAGAACAGGACAAGACAAAAACAACCCACAAAACACGACAGCATGACACTTCCGGACGGCTTCGAGGAAATTCTGGTCCACCATCCGGCGTCTCAGGAGGGGGAAGCAGTGCACCGGCAACACTATTTACAGTGGAGATGGCGTGCTGCTGACCTCGACTCGGGACGTCGTGAGTCGGTGGGGAGAATACTTCGAAGACCTCCTCAATTCCACCGACACGCCTTCCATTGTGGAAGCAGGGCCTGGAGACTCTGAGGTGGACTCTCCAATCTCTGGGGTCGAAGTCACTGAGGCAGTTAAAAAACTCCTCGGGGGCAAGGCCCCGGAGATGAATGCGATCCGCCCGGAGTTCATAAAGGCTCTGGATGTTGTGTGGCTGTCCTGGCTGACACATCTCTGCAACATTGTGTGGACATCGGGGACGGTGCCTCTGGATTGGCAGACTTGGGTGGTGGTTCCCCTCTTTAAGAAGGGGGACCGGAGGGTGTGTTCCAACTACAGAGGAATCACACTCCTCAGCCTCCCTGGTAAGGTCTATTCAGGGGTGCTGGAGAGGAGGGTCCGTCGAGACGTCGAACCTCGGATTCAGGAGGAGCATTGTAGTTTTCGTCCTGGCCGTGGAACACTGGACCAGCTCTATACCCTCGGCAGGATCCTCGAGGGGGCATGGGAGTTCGCTTAACCAGTCCACATGTGTTTTGTGGACTTGGAGAAGGCGTTCGACCGTGTCCCTCGGGAAGTTCTGTGGAGGGTGCTTCGGGAGTACGGGGTGCCGAGCCAACTGATAAGGACGGTTCGGTCCCTGTATCATCGATGCCAGAGTTTGGTCCGCATTTCCGGCAGTAAGTCGGATTCGTTCCCAGTGAGGGTTGGACTCCGCCAAGGCTGCCCTTTGTCACCGATTCTGTTCATAATTTTTATGGACAGAATTTCTAGGCGCAGCCGAGGCGTTGAGGGGGTCCGGTTTGGGGACCTCAGCATTGCGTCTCTGCTTTTTGCAGACGATGTGGTGCTCTTGGCTTCTTCAAGCCGTGATCTCCAGCTCTCACTGGAGTGGTTCTCAGCCGAGTGTGAGGCGGTCGGGATGAGGGTCAGCACCTCCAAATCCGAGTCCATGGTCCTCAGTCGGAAAAAGGTGGAATGCCCTCTCTGGATCGGGGATGAGATCCTGCCCAAGTGGAGTAGTTCAAGTATCTTGGGGTCTTGTTCACGAGTGAGGGCAGGATGGAGCGTGAGATCGACAGGCGGATCGGTGCAGAATCGGCAGTAATGCGGACTCTGTACCGGTCCGTCGTGGTGAAGAGAGAGCTGAGCCAAAAGGCAAAGCTCTCAATTTACCGGTCGATCTACGCTCCTACCCTCACCTATGGTCACGAGCTATGGGTTGTGACCGAAAGAACGAGATCCCGGATACAAGCGGCCGAAATGAGTTTCCTCCGCAGGGTGTCCGGGCTCTCCCTTAGAGATAGGGTGAGAAGCTCGGTCATCCAGAAGAGACTCGGAGTAGAGCCGCTGCTCCTCCACGTTGAGAGGAGCCAGATGAGGTGGCTCGGGTATCTCATCAGGATGCCTCCTGGACGCCTGCCTGGGGAGGTGTTCCGGGCATGTCCCATCGGTAGGAGACCCCGTGGACGACCCAGGACGCGCTGGAGAGAGTATGTCTCTCAGCCGACCTGGGAACGCCTTGGGATCCCCCGGGATGAGCTGGATGAAGTGGCTGGGGAGAGGAAAGGCTGGGAGTCCCTCCTAAAGCTGCTGCCCCCGCGACCCGACCCCGGATAAGCAGAAGAAGTTGGATGGATGGATGGATGGATGGATGGATGGTACCAACTGCTCAATCTAACAATACAAAATACAACCAAAGTATAATGATAATTAATGTATCCATTATAAAGTATCCAGTAAAGTGCTTGCAAAAAGAAAAACACTATATAGTGAATTTCTGAAATTCAAAACTAAAGAATCAGGAAAAACATAAAAATACAAAAAAGATAAACTAAGATCTCAAAAAATATTACACCAAACTATTACAAAATTGAAAAATAATGAACATATAAAGAATCTGGAATATATTAAACCAGGGGTCACCAACTCCGGTCCTCAAGGGCGCCAATCCAGCCTGTTTTAGATGTATCCCCCCTGCAACACACCTGATTCAAATAATCAGGATCGCTATCAGCCTTAATAGAGCTTGCTGATGAGCTGATCATTTGAATCAGGTGTGTTGTTGCAGGGCTGCACCTAAAACAGGCTGGATTGGCGCCCTTGAGGACCGGAGTTGGTGACCCCTGTATTAAACAATGTCATTTAAAATGGTCATAGAAAGGACAACTATCCACCATATTTTATAGAAAACAAAATTACGTAACATAAACATTATGGATGGCGTGGATAAAAGCAACTGATTTTTTGCTAACTTTGGACCAAACTTAGAAAATATAAAATAAAATAAAAAATAATTGAAAGAGAATTCAATGAAGAAAAAGGAAGAAAAAAAAGTTATTGATATTGTTAATCGTTGTAAAGAAAAAACATCTCCCGACTGATATGAGGACAGTGAAAAAGGTCATTGTGGGAATCTCCAAACTACTTACTTACATTGCTAATATATCATTCCAAAGTGGGCAATTTCTGAATAAAGTGAAAACTGCAAAACTGATTCACATCTACAAAACTAGTGACAAACACAGCTTTTCAAATTCTTGGCCCATTTCCTTCTCCCACAGTTTTCCATTCTCAATTTCCATTTCCCTTCTCCCACAATTTTCAAACATTCTTCAAAAGCCTTTCAATAATCCATCCATCCATCCATTTTCTGAACCGCTTAATCCCCACGGGGGTCGCGGGTGTGCTGGAGCCTATCCCAGCCGTCATCGGGCAGTAGGCGGGGGACACCCCGAACCGGTTGCCAGCCAATCGCAGGGCACACAGAGACAAACAACCATTTGCACCCGCACTCACACCTGGGGACAATTTGGAGTCTTCAATCGGCCTACCAAGCATGTTTTTGGGATGTGGGAGGAAACCGGAGTGCCCGGAGAAAACCCACGCGGGCCCGGGGAGAACATGCAAACTCCACACAGGGAGGGCCGGAGGTGGAATCGAACCCGCACCCTCCTAACTGTGAGGCGGACGTGCTACCCAGTGCGCCACCGAGCCGCCCCTTTCAATAATAGACTAGATAAATTCATAGAAAAGCACAAACTACTCTCTGACAGTCAGTATGGATCTAAAGCAAATCGATCAACATTAGCTTTAGCATAATTCATCGGCGATATAACTGATTCAATAAACAAGAAGAAACTCACAGTTGGATTGTTGTCAATCTACAGTAAGCATTTGACACCATAAATCATGATATCTTAATCAATAAACTACAACATTGTGGCCCTTAAATGGCAAAAAAGCAACTTAAAAGAAGGGCAACTGTGAAGATTGGTGAGTTTCAATCAAAGTTTTTGGAGTTTGTGTGTGGCGTCCCCCAGGGCTCAGTTTTAGGACCATTGGTTTGGCCCATGCCTCCCACCCAGCAGGCATGCAGTCTGGGACGTGTTTTTAGGTATCTTTTTTGTTGCTCAATATTGTCTTTATTCACTCGTTAAGAATGTGCTTCTTACTTCTGCCACAATACAAACTTTACAGTTTGAGTTATTGATCCAGTTTGCAAACACAACTGAACTATACTTTCTTTTGGACTCTCTTCCAGGGATGTAAGAGGCATTGAAAGCAATGAACCACTTACTACATGAAAAACATTTCATAATGTAAAATATAACGCAACATTTTTTATATATGACAATTTATTTAGTTTGTCTGGCCTTGGTGGCGAGTGTCTCAAGTGTCTCTTGTGCAGTGGCTTGACTTTTCAAGTTGAGCCATGTTGCGAAATTTTGGTCTGGCTTTAGTCTCATGCTGCACCTGTCAAGGGTTTGAGCTCGGATTGATCTGTGGGCCTGCTATTTGCACTTCCCTCTGGGGTCCTCCCTAACAGAGTGGAGCCCACTGTGGCCTCCTACGTTTCCCTTTTCCAGGGTGTGGTGTGCTGTATCGTCAGCTTTCAGCTGACTGGCTGGGGATGCTCTGTGGTATGAGGTTGTGGTCTCTTTGCCACTGGGATCCCGCAGCCGGGTGGGCTTGGCTTTCAGTGTAACCTTAGGAGAATATAAAAAACTCTTTCGTTGCACTGCAATTGTGCTCAGGCAGGTCTCTCATACCCTCATACTGCATGACTATGACTGAACAGTTAAAAAAAAAAAAGTTTGCAGCTGCATGCATGGTAAGAAAAAATACACCATCTGTCCAACATTGTGTCATGAAATATAATTAATTTTACATGCCTCGTTTCTTGGGCACACACCTTTTAGAACTGGCTGTAAAACGATGTTTTGACTTAGCACTTTAGCGAATCATAGCTCATCTGCATGCTTGTAATGGGAAGCATATGCTTATGCTTTTTTTCCTTAGGCCACTGGGGACAATGTTTCACATGACCTTTAGCTGCTGCTGCCAAACTCAGACGGCTCTACAATGTTTCTTACCTGCTGTTAGCAACGTCAGGCAATGAAGAACATGCTTACGAAAAGACAGCTGCTACAAAGATTTACAGTGTAAGCCTGGGATCTGACCTAATTTCTATAATACATATTGTGAGAGTGACCCTTTGAAATCTCTGTGGGGATATTTTTTAAAAAAAAAACAACAATCCAAATTATTCATTGCATCCATTTTTTCAAGCTTCCACAAACACAAACCCTCATGAAATATCCAGTTTTGTGGTCAAACAAATGCATCCATCATCCATCCATTTTCCGAACCGCTTAGTCCCCACGGGGGTCGCGGGAGTGCTGGAGCCTATCCCAGCCGTCATCGGGCAGTAGGCGGGGGACACCCTGAACCGGTTGCCAGCAAACAAATGCATTGTACTCAAAATACAAAACAGACAGAAACAATAGAGACCCAGACATGATGACCAGCTGCTCACTGGAGCTGTTTGGTACTGGTTTGGTTTTAAACTGGATTTGAAAATTGTGGTCGACAATGGTTGAAAACCTTTTGACTTTGTCATTTACATGAAGGCGATAACTCTCACACCTCTGAACAATTGCTGATTTTTTTGAGGGGTTAAAAGGACACAAAACTATGATGGTCCAATTTACACTAACAAGCTCAGTTTATGTATTTTCTCATCAGAAAATTTTAAATAACTGTCAGTTTCTGTTTCATCCATTCATTTTGGAAAAATAATGAAATAATTAATGCCATCAGAAACTCCCACTTTTAATGAGGAATATGGACACGCCCCCTGCAGTCCCTTCATGTCTTGGTGGGAGTCACTTGTGGGAGCGATCACACAAATTGTCCAAATGTGTTTTTTGGTTGGTTTATAGTGGGCATGACTTCACTTTCGGTGCGGTTTGACAGCACATCACATACACACGTATGCAACCTTGAAACTGACCTTTGTTTCCAGATATTTGTGACAGCGGCTTCGTGGGAGACTTTTGTGATGCCCACATTACTCCACTCTGCAATGCATTTGACACTGCTTGACACGCCCACTCGCCCAAGCTGTTGGAGACAAAATTGGAAAAGCTCTTGTACGTATGTGTTCAGTGTTTCCGCTGGAGTATTGTGCTTAGAATTTCCAGACACGAGTGGCGTGTCGTTGCCGGACAAATCGGGGGCACGTTGACTTTTTAAAACAACGATTTAGTATTGAAACAAGTATTTTTGTTTTTTGTAGTGAATTAGAAACGGCTGCACCTTTGTTTTTTAATTGTATGTAACCAAAAACTCTATGGACCGCCAATGATTTAGTATTGAAACAAGTACCTGTGTTTTTTTAAGTGAATTAGAAACGACTGCACATTTGTTTTCCTGTGTCTGCCTTGTGATGCCTAATGTTGAACAGTTTGTCATTTAAGAGAACCCTCTTAGATCAGCTGTTAGGTGGCTAATACAAAATGAAAGCACAGAGGACCATAGGGAGCCAAGCAGAATGCAGGCTCTTTGGGAAAGTATTGTACTTAAAGAACCCCAAATAATCGTGGAGCTATTATGCTACGCTGCTGCCCTTGTGGAAATAATCTTGATGTCAAGTCATTTTGGGGGGTTTCCTGGTTAGATGACATCATCAAGACTAAACTGTGGGTGTCCAAATTGCTCTCTGTGGGTGGGAGGCAGCAAGACACCTGCCCTTTTCTTTTGCATTTATGCTTAATTTTTTACATTTCAACTCAAGTAAGCTTATGTAACTTTAACATGGAGAGATATTATTTTGTTATGAAATACTGTACATCACAATCATAACTGTTCTATGTTCCATTTATAAAGAAGTAGTATGCAACACTGGAATCTTGTTTGTGTCAGGAGTAGATTTTGTCACATTGAATATGATGCACACTGAACTATAAACAGGAACAGGAAATGTGGCCTCCAATTAAAAGGGGAAAAAAGAAACATGTTTACAGCACCCAACACATTATTCCTTATGTTATTGCCAGAACATTTTAAAATACTCCAACATTTCCAAAACTCAAAGCGTGTAATTAACCCAATAAAGAAAACAGTTCCGATTTTTTCATAGAATATTGTAAACATGCTAGTCTACCACAACGCCGCCCCATTTGCAATGGTAACATAATAGCAGTAGAGTACAAGGGGAAAGCATGAGCAGAGCGGTGTCACGTTTTTCATAGACGATCCCCTTAACTGGACTTAATCCCCTTGATTTCTGAGAGCCTTAAAAAAATCTTATGAAAAGTATACCGTACTGTAATCCTTAATCCTTTGTGTTTTAAAGAAAGCATCGTGCAGACCTGTTACAACACCTGGGGCCTCATATACAAAAGTTGTGCACGCACAAAAACGTGGCGTACTGTTCCACATGTTCCTCATGTTCATATTTATCAAGAGTGAAACGAGCGTGAGAATGTGCGGTGCTCTACGCCAGTGGTCCCCAACGTTTTTGCGCCACGGACCGGTTACGTGTCAGAAATATTTTCGTGGACTGGCCTTTATATAAATAAATAATACATTTCTATAAATAAATAATACATTTATAATAAATATATAAATACGATGAAATAAAATGATACGACTGGCATAAAAACAAGTATAAACGACATAAAAATAAAACTCACCATTACGTTGAATTAGTGGGAGCACTGAGCTTGTTTCTCAGAAACGAGCTGGTCCCATCTAGGCATAATCGGAGACAATGACACCCGAAGCGGTTAAGGTTTGTCTTTTAATACAGGATGCTTGGTCTCCATGTGCCGAAGCAGTTTTGAAGGCTTCATTGCCTCGTTAGCTAGCCTGTCGCCACAATTTATGCAGCGTAGGCTTGGTGCGTCAGAGTCACCTGTGGCGATAAATCCATATTTTAAGTAGGACTCCAAAAAATGTCTTTTAAATGCAGCTTTCCTTTTCTTAGAAGTCATAGCCTCTTCTTCTTCCGTCTCCTCATTGGGCTTTTTTTCCGTTTTCGAAGAAGCTTTCCAAACATCTGTTTCTTGCTCATACGTATTTGCTTGCTTTGCGGGCTCGACTGAGGTGACATGTCACATGACCGAGACGAGCGTCTTGACCTGAACCGATGGGTGTAATTGGGAGAGAATCGCCAATTTTTTAAAATATTTTTCAAAATAAATTCTGACTCATTTTTTGCTAGCTTTGCGGGCTCGACTGGGGAAACATGTCACGTGACCGGGACGAGCCTCTTGACCTGAATTAATTGATCGTCAATAAAAAAATATATATGGTTTTTTTCTGTGTGGCTTGGCGCCCCGGTACCAAGTGACCCACGGACCGGGCCGCGGACCGGTGGTTGGGGACCCCTGCTCTACGCCACCTACATGGCTGCCGTGCGTTTTTATTACTTGAGACCCGTTGGTGAGTCGTAGAGGTGATGCCGGTAGGGGCGGCTAGTGGTTTTTACAGGTTGGGATGGGCGCTATAAAATGATATTTATATTTACATAGATTATATACCGTAATTTCCGGACCACAAAGCACACCTGACTAAAAGCCGCAACGCTTAAATTTAGACATTAAATCAAATTGTACATACATTGGCTGTTTTGCTTTATTACAGGGATGAGAACGCAAATGTGAAAAACCACTGAAAAGTAGCCGGGGTCTGGGAGCCTCCACACCATAATACATGTGCAGTGTGCACTATTTCCAAGAGAAGATATAACAGATGGATTAAAAAAAAAAACTTCTAATTGTCTTAAAAACAAGTAAACACTTTTTTTAAACCCCAAAACAATGGTGAACATAGAGAGTTGTGTAAAAAAAATGGGCCTAGCAGGTTTGCTCAAGAGTAAGTAACAAGAAGTGTTTTTGTGCAAAGAAAAAATTGTACAAATGCTCGAGCACAAATCCCACTGCTGCTAGGTAGCCTGCTTCATGCGGAAGGTTGCTAAATACTCTTTGAGGGACAAAAACACAATTCTTGCTTGTAACCACTGGCGTGACCCCATTCTTCATCACTCTGTGGACATTTACTGAATGCTTCACTCTTTGCATGTGGTCAGTTTCAATAAAATATTTTGTCAAGAAAGCTCCCACAGTCATTACTCAAATGATGAATGAATATTCATTATTAACATGGATTGAGATTATTTCATTGGTTCAATATGATGACAGACCCTGTTGATACTTATTTGAGAGGTAGGAGTCTAGTGCATTACGTGCAATCAATTCCACATGGATTGAGGAGTTTGAAAGCAGTGTGCTTGGATTCATGTGTACACACAGATTCAAAAATATCGCCAATGGCCAGGCCAAACCTGCTCAGAACAAAGCCTTATATGGCACGAGGCCTGAAGAGGAGGTAGACTGGTCCCCTGATGAAAGAGGCATGTGATACTGCTAAAAATGCTCTGGCTGATGTACTCTGCTGGCACACCCATCTCAAATCACCCAGGTTGCCCTGACAGTATATGACTCCGACTACGCAATGGTTTGTGAACAGAGGGTCAACAATACTCGGTAGCCAATCTGGCTTCCTTGTCATAGAAGCCTTGCCAGTTGATACTTGCGATCTTGGAGGGCTGGCAATTCACAGCCTTTGTTGAACACAAGCCACTCACCTTGCCAAGACCTATGAGCCATTGTCTGGTCAATAATGGCATCAACTATCTGCAATATAATAGCGGAATATACGAATGACATCCGACACACGAGTGGCAAGGATTTTTCTCCCAAGTGGTGTTTGGATCCCTTCACTTGGGCTAAGGACTCTGCTCCACCATTGAGGTCCACAGGACAACACCCACTGCACTGCATTTGTAAAACAGGGGGCTCAAGTTTCATGCATGGCACATGCTGGATTTTTATGCCATCACAAGGTTTGCTGTGTGTTTGACTGTTTTGGTATAGAGAGGGTGTGTCTTTTGCACATGATGCACTGACATGGAGAGAACCCATTTCATACAAAAACACCATGAATCTGAAGCCCGAGCCTTCTTACTATGATGAAAGAGTTTTAACCATTCAATGCTTTGCTACTGTAAAAACAGGAATTTTGCAGCGTGATTGAGTTGAGTAGATGAAGCACACATTCATTTAAGAACTTCATTCCCATCATATGAAACTTTGAAAACGGAATACCTCCTTAGTGCATTGAATGCTCTGGGAACTTAACCTTTTGCATGGTACAGTTCACATTCCAAATCCAGTTTCATCAGCTTGATTTAGTTCTCACCCTGAGGTCAGTTCTGCAGGGAGTGTTGGGGTCATGATTTCTACTGAAGAGTCAAGTGAGAGGTGGTGATTGCACACAGGAAGGAATGTTGGTGTTTAACTTTGGTATCCAAAATAAACAATGTCCTCTTGAGTTCAGATGGCAATAAATGCACATTGTAATTCAGTGTGAAATTTAACAACCTGCTTTACAGACTGAGCCACAGCCACCTATATATGTGTGTATGTGTGCGTGTGTATATATATATATACGTATATACGTATACATATATATATATATATATATATATATATATATATATATATATATAGGGTGTTTCATAAAGTACGCAGTTTTTAAAAATGCAATAAATCAGCCAAAATCGATGCAAAATTCAAAATTTTTATTTAATTTCATTCAACATATACTTCAATTTAGGCGGCTCGGTGGCGCACTGGGTAGCACGTCCGCCTCACAGTTAGGAGGGTGCGGGTTCGATTCCACCTCCGGCCCTCCCTGTGTGGAGTTTGCATGTTCTCCCCGGGCCCGCGTGGGTTTTCTCCGGGCACTCCGGTTTCCTCCCACATCCCAAAAACATGCTTGGTAGGCTGATTGAGCGCTCCAAATTGTCCCTAGGTGTGAGTGCGAGTGCGTATGGTTGTTTGTCTCTGTGTGCCCTGCGATTGGCTGGCAACCGGTTCAGGGTGTCCCCCGCCTACTGCCCGATGACGCTGGGATAGGCTCCAGCACGCCCGCGACCCCCGTGGGGACTAGGCGGTCCAGAAGATGGATGGATGGATATACTTCAATTTAATAATGAAAAATGATATCGAGCATATGTCCACCTCCACTTTCTCTGCAGGCAGTCATCCGATCGTTGAAATTAACGATAACTCTTTTGCAGACGTCCCTGTCGATTTCGCCGATTACCCGTTGAATTTCCATCTTCAGTTCGGTAATCGTTTGAGGTTTGTTCACGTAAACTTGTGACTTCAGATATCCCCATAAAAAGAAGTCACAAGGTGTGAGGTCACATGACCTCGGAGGCCATTCTTGGTCGCCGCCGCGAAGTGAGATCAGACGCTCAGGGAATTACGGTTTCGACCGGGCGATTTTCTGGTTGCAACTGACCCAGATTCTTCGGATTTCTGTACCAACCTCGAAACTGTTGTTGCGGTCGGGGCATTGTCACGTCCAAAGATCGCGCGAAGTTTACGGACAGTCTCTGCGTAGCACTCCCCGTTTTTGTAATGAGTTTTCACAATAAGAATGCGTTGCTCGATACTGAACCGCTCCATGGCTACAAAATGGAAAAACGACAAATGGTCTTCTAATCGGAGTGATAATAGATTCAAGATTCAAGATTCAAGAGTTTTTATTCGCCATGTTTGAGCGTGCCAAACAAGGAATTTGACTTCGGTAAAACACACCCTCTGTTCAACATACAGGTGACTAACAACACTCAGGACATGTGAATAATGGCAAAAACAGTGTAGACAAATTCAAAAGGTGTGAAGAGCAGGATGTTATTGCACAATAATGCCTCTGAGACTCTATGAGTGGTGTGAGTTCATCAGAGCAACAGCCTGGGGGAAGAAGCTGTCTCGGTGTCTGCTGGTTTTGGCGTACCGAGCTCTATAACGCCGTCCGGAGGGGAGTAGTTCAAACAGACTGCAACCTGGGTGAGAAGGGTCTGTAGAGATGTTCCTTGCACGTTTCCTGGTCCTGGACAGGTACAAGTCTTGGATAGATGGGAGGTTGATTCCAATGATCTTTTCTGCAGTCCTGATTGTCCGTTGCAGTCTGTGCTTGTCTTGTTTGGAGGCTGATCCAAACCAGACAGTGATGGAGGTGCAGAGGACAGACTGGATGATGGCAGTGTAGAAGGTCTTCAGAAGCTCTCGCGGCAGGTTGAACTTCTTGAGCTGTCTCAGGAAGTACAGCCTCTGCTGGGCCTTCTTCCGGACAGAGTCTATGTGGCCGGTCCATTTCAGGTCCCGAGAGATTGTGGTTCCCAGGAACTTGAAGGTGTCTGTGGAGAGAATAGTATTACTGCGGATAGTGAGGGGTAAAAGTGGTGAAGGGTCTCGCCTGAAATCCACTGTCATCTCCACGGTCTTGAGCGGGTTCAGCTCCAGATGGTTTTGGTTGCACCAGTGGACCAGCTGCTCCACCTCCTGTCTGTACGCAGTCTCATCACCGTCCTGGATCAGTCCGATGAGAGTGGTGTCGTCTGCATACTTCAGGAGCTTTACAGGAGAGTCATCTGAGGAGAAATCATTGGTGTAGAGAGAGAAGAGCAGTGGGGAGAGGACGCACCCCTGAGGGGCTCCAGTATTGGTGGTCCGGGTGTCAGATGTGATGCCCCCCAGCCTCACACGCTGTCTCCTGTTGGTCAGGAAGCTGGTGATCCACTGACAGGTGGGGGCAGGCACCGCAAGCTGGATGAGCTTCTGTTGGAGGATGTCAGGAGCGATGGTGTTGAACGCCGAGCTGAAGTCCACGAACAGGATCCTGGCGTACGTTCCTGGGGTGTCCAGGTGGTGCAGGATGTAGTGCAGTCCCATGTTGACCGCATCATCCACTGACCTGTTTGCCCGGTAGGCAAACTGGAGGGGGTCAAGCAGGGGGCCTGTGACCTCCTTCAGGTGGTTCAGCACTAACCTCTCGAAAGATTTCATGACCACAGATGTCAGTGCGACGGGTCTATAGTCATTCAAACCTGTGATGGCGGGCTTCTTGGCCACTGGAACGATGGTGGAGCTCTTGAAGCACGAGGGCACCTCACACAGCTCCAGAGAACGGTTGAAGATCCGTGCAAAGGTGGGCGCCAGCTGTTCAGCGCAGACTTTCAAGCAGGAAGGTGACACGCCGTCTGGGCCCGGTGCCTTCCTGGTCTTTTGTCTCCGGAACATCTGGCGCACTTCCTCCTCGCGGACCTGGAGTGCGGGCGCGGCCTCTGCAAGAGAGAGAGTGGGTGACAACGATGATAGAGGTGTGGACAGAGCAGTTGTGGGGAGAGGTGAGTATGTAGATTGTGCTGCAGGAAGTCCCGTTGTGTGGGAGGACCGATCAAACCTGCAGTAATAGATAACGAAAATGATAGGAACAGTGCTGACAATCTTCAAACAAAAAAAATCCCGCGCAATTAAAATACTGCGTACTTTATGAAACACCCTATATATATATATATATAGTACGTATATATGCCGTCGCGGCGGGGGAATGCTCGCGAGTCGCCGAGGCTAACGTTGCCTGGGTTAGGGCCGGCGGCTCCCCCCCATATATAAAAAAAAAAATTTGCTCTATGGATTTACACGATTCACAAAAATACTTTCGACGGAAAAAAACACGGAAATCCGCGGATCTGCGGAAAATTCTCATCCCTGAATATAAATATGATGCGTGTGTGTATGTGTGTAACATGTAGATGTAGCTAAAGTAAACATACTGTGAATATGTTTTTAGAACTCTGATTATATCAAGGTACAAGTGTACGTACTGCAATTGTGTGGGCACTCCCTGCCCCCTGCCTTCTGCTGGCGTGCGGGCAACTTTCGTGCCATAATTCCTCAATTTAGAGTTTTTATTTAAAATTTTTCATTTTTTTGGGGGGGAATCCGCGATGTACTGAAGCCGCAATAAATGAACCGCGATATAGCGAGAGATTACTCTATATACATATGTACGCACACACAATTACACAGTTCCCTACAGCCTGCATAGCTTTATGTTCTCCTTCCTGGATACGTACGTAGCTGTATATTCGCTTTGATAAGGCACCCCCCCGCTCAGTCTCACAATGACTCAGAGCTTTCGCTAGAGTCTTGGTCACTTGGTTGGTGGTACATCAGACTTTGAATCTGAGGGTCCAGGGTTAAGTACCTGTTCAGGCATATTGCAATTTTAATTGTTCTAGTTAAAGAGCCCGCTGCCACACACACTCACCCACTCTCGCTAACTCTGACTCACACAGCCTATCTGGCTCAGTTGGTAGAGCAGAGGCGTAGCCAGGAATTTTTCCAGTAGGGGTGCACGCCCACAGGAAAGAAAATCGAACATCACCCACGCCGTTCGCTGATCGCTAAAACAACATCCGGGTCCGGGAGGCAAACGGTGAATGGATAACATTGCGCACATAGAATAGCGCAAGCACATTCACGCAAGACCGAAAGAAAAAAACGGCAGGAAAATGAAGAATCGAAAAAGCTCGATTTTTTTCAACCGGGGCGCAGGGAGTCCTAACCGGGGCGCCGCCCCGGCTCGCCCCGGCTTGGCTACGCCTCTGTGGTAGAGCATCTGACTCTTTATCTGAAAGTCTAGGGTTGCAGTCCCTGTTCATTTGTAGTGTAATTATTCTAGCTCCATCTGCCTCACACACACATTCACTTACACAGACTCACTTAGGCTTCTTGAACCTGGATAGCTCAGTTGGTATAGCATCACATTTTTAGTCTGAGGGTCCAGGTTTCAAGTCCCTTTTCAGGTGTCGTACAATTTTAATTGTTGTTGTTTCTGCCTCACACTCACTCAGTCACACTGTGGCACACAGCCCTCTCGACTCTGGACAGCTCAATCAGACTTTTAATCTGAGGATCCAAGATTTAAGGTTTCAGACATAGTGCCATTTTAATTGTTCTAGATAAAGATCCCATGTGGACAATATGCAAACTCCAAACTGGAATTTTATGACGATCAAAACCTAGGGCCAAAACCCACGCTGGGCCTCGAATCCACGACCTTATCTCACTCACTCTCATTTACACTGATTCACATAGTCAACTACAACCTGCATAGCTCAGTCGGTAGAGCTTCAATGTTTTCATTTGAGGATCCATGGTTTAAGTCCCTGTTCAGGCATTTTGTCTTCTTCTTGATAAGGCATTGTGCATTCTTAGTTTCTACTCATACACACTCGCTCACTCTAACTTACACAGACTTACATCTTTCTCTAGAGCCCCAGTGTAGTTTTACTTCAGTGTCCTCAAACATTACAAAACAAACATTAGGTTGATTGAAGACTAAATTGGCCAGTGACTCACAGTCATGTGAGTGGAAATGGGTGTTTGTACAGGTGACATTTGTGAGATTCTGTTTCTCACCATAGCCAATTGAGATTCTTTTGGAGCGTTGTTAAACAAGTCAGCACCTAATTTCCTTCTGTTCAATCTTACGTTGAAGTACGTACATAGAACTTCAATTCACTCATTTATGCAATGCAAGATGTTGACAGGCTCACTCTTCCAACTGCATTAAATGCAATTCAGTAGTCAGGATTCAACACAGGGATTGTGTGACATTAAACACATTATATTGTTGCCTTGCTGGTTCACACAGAATGTATCATGGCTCGCAAAATGCTGTGCTGGTGGTATGACATTCCGTAATGGAGTTGTAATGGACTTTGTGTCAGCACTTTCACAGCTTTGAATGAGCTGCTCTGTTTCAATTACTCAGGCACCCGTAAAGACTGTGTGCAGTTTGCACAGAGCGGTCGGTAAAGTGTTACAACCGCTTACGGTTGGCATAGTAAAACGACTGTGTAAGAGTGAAAGAACACATAAAATTATTTTTGATGCAACAAGGGCCAAAGCTGCCTCTCTTCCGGTAATAGTTTCTTGTTGCAATCACAATTTAGCTCTTCTCATTCAGTTGCAACAATACTTCAATGCCTTTGACTCAAAGGACGGAAGTTTGTTATTGATGGAATTAAATAAACATATTCGACATAAGAGCTGCTGCCATGAACACTATTGTTACAGTTTGACAGGGTTGAAGAGCCAAGTGCAGGGAAGCAGGAGAAGCAAGGCTGGAGTGCAGGATGTTCTGAAACAAAGAAAAATGATTTATTTCCAAAACAGAAAAGGCCCAGGGAAAGTTTTTGCATTTGGAGTTTTGTTTTTAATTTATTTATTTATTTTTATTTTATTAATTAATTTTAATTAGTCTTCAGAGTGGGAGGTAGTTTTCGTCACTTTTTATTTTATTTAAATGCTTTATTTTTAGTTTTTAGTCATTTTAGTATGAGTCTTTAAATTTTCTGATTTCTTGTGCGTAAGATTGAGGAAAAAAAAGAACATCATAGTTGTATGTATGTGTGGTGTTTGAAAAGAATACTGTACCGTTTAAATGGGTATTAATAACGGGCGTAGAATGTCCATAAGGAGGTTAAACAAGAGTCTGCTGTAGAGAGAGGAGAGCTTAAGTAAGTCCACGGAGTGAGAATAAAAACAGAGAGCAACCACTAGCTTGCTCTGCCATTTTTCACCTGAGCTGCGCCTGCCGACTCAATCTGTACACAGCAGTATTGTGAGGTAAAAACTCTAAAAAAAAAAATTGCAACATTTTAAAACAATCCATCCATTATTTGAACCGCTTATCCTCACGAAGGTCACGGCCGCGCTGGAGCCTATCCCAGTTGACTTTGGGCAGTAGCACATCATTTTGTCAAATCCTTAAAGGGGACGTTTCATGCAAAATCCACTTTTTTTTTTAGCTTTTATATACATTTTATTGTGCACTTGGAGTCTCCAGGATTGTAGAAAACTTTAAACTAATCCCCCTAAAAATATTTTTTTCAATCAGTTTGAGGGATATTTTTTAATCTCTTCAATTTTATCCCTTCTCTATTACATATTTGGAACAATTACATTCAAGATTCAAGAGTTACATCATTGCATTTTTATTCCTTGCAGCGAGATGAGTCTGTGAAAAGAAGAGGTGGATTCTTTTCTATGACGTCAAATCCATTCAAATCAAATGTCAGTCTCTTTGCCATGATTTTAGATTGCTTAATGTACAGCTCTGGACAAGTACAAGCTGAGGGAGCTGAATGGATGACGTAAGGGGCAGGGGTGAGGAGCAAAATACGACAAGAATCATAGGAAAACAAGACATAAAATGAGACAAGACTATAATTCAAACAAGAAAAATACAAATCATGACAACAAGAGAATTTACATGCTGTTTTTACAAACCAGTTGTCCAGAATAATTCATGCTTTTTAGCTAACTTTGACTTTGTGTCTTTTTACACTTGAAATGATACATCAGACTTTTTTGTCAAATTTGATGCCATTTATAGTATGTAGATATGATCCATCAAATAGCGCACAATAACTTCATACATCTACTACTTCCTAGTCTGTACAAAAGTAATCATTGGTCCTATATGCATTTATTGAATATAAATTACTAGAATATAGATCACTCTGTCTAAGGTCTTTTTTGTCATGTAAAAAGCAAGCACACTTATTGAATCAGAATCCACCATTTATGATCATAGTCTCCTTGTTGCATACCACACAAATCAGATTAACTACAACTTGAGGACAGTGACGTGCGGTGAGGTTCATGACTGGGGAGGCACTAACCGTGTCACAAAAAAGTTTGGGGAACGCTGCTCTAGAGTAGCTTATTCATTATTTAATTTGAACTATTTTAATTAGAATCCCATATCAGCAGTCTGCACACATAAAAAAACTCAATACAGCACATGGAATAAAAAACTTGTTTTCGATTGTGCGTACCACTCCGTTTGAAAAGACATGCTCCAAAGTCCCGTGGTCCGAATCAAACCTTTTAACTCTGGAGTTGGTCTTCCTTTACTCATGATCTCCTGCTTCGACCGAAAATCCATAGTTGAAAATCGTTTGAGTTTGCATATGTAATCCTCCATCGTAAAATGAAATGTAAAAACAAAACCAAAAAACCCGACTGTAAAACGAAATAAATGGATGACTGCTCCTCAGTTGTTCACTGTAAATTTGAACTGGAGATCACTTATTCTACAGCATCCCGGGATCACTAGAGCTCCCTGCCATAAGGCTGGGGAACTTTTTTTCGTTGCCTCCGTTGGGTCTCTTTTCAAAGCCGTTTTGTTCATCTAAAGCACATGTGTCAAACTCAAGGCCCGGGGGCCAGATACGGCCCGCCACATCATTTTATGTGGCCCGCGAAGACAAATTGTGCATCAAATTCGTGTCATTACTAGAATTGCAAATTGTCTTCACTTTTAATAATATATATTTTTTAAATATTTTACCAGTTTTTACTCGTCTGATTTGAAAACGAGTTATTCGTCAATTTGTTTTGTAGCTTTTACTGTATATAATATGAGGGGCTCATACGTTTATTTGGGTTGACAGTCATAGTGGCCCTCCGAAAGTAGCTATGACTACAATGCGAAGAAAATGAGTTTGACACCCCTGATCTAAAGAAACACGACGTTACAGACAGATGACAAAAAACATTAGATATTATATACATCAGCTTAACTACGGAAATTAGTTAATATAGCCACAGTGTTTGAACACTTAAACTGCGACATAGAGACAGACAGCAGTTCAGTCTAACTGCATAGCCTGTCAGCATAGGCAGCCGTGTGATTACGCAATCCTCAGAGGAGGCAAGGCAGGAAGTTGCCTCCTCCGAGCGACTCGTCTTCGGTTTTAACATAACTATAAAAATTCAGCGATTTTGGTTCAAAATGATACAAAAGTATTGAAATTAAAAGGAAAATGACTTTATAATAAAACAATTGAATTTGTTTTTTCCCCTTTTCATGATGGCAGGGGAGGCACGGCCTCCCTTGCCTCCTCTGACCGCACGTCTCTGGACTCTGGTGAATGCAAGCCGTATTTACATTTTAAAATGAAGCATGAAAGATGGTTACGTGATAATGCACCCTCATATTATATATTGAAGAAGCATTAGTCATAGAATCACTCACAGAAAACCCCACATCACCTCATATTTCATGACATCAGTTCTTTGAGTGCTTTTATTTGTGTTACGTTCATTTAACATCTGGGAGAGACAACAGTGGGTGTTGAATGTTTGGAGACACGAAGGCATTTTTATGCATAGAGAACATTTGCCATTGGCTCGATCTTTGTGTGAACTAACCAGAGGGATTTCTGAAAGGTCTCCTTCCATATGACAGGGCAATTACAGCAGATGTTGCTCACATGGAAAAACAACAACAACAGTGAAATGGCTTTCAGAGTAGACTTCTAAAATATACATGCCTTTTTCAGAATACAAAGCAAAGTCAGCTGCGCAAACTGACATAATGCATAGCTCCATCTGTTTTATACTATGTGTAATCCTGTTTTGAAATTCTTTGACTCTTGGGTATGACTTGACTTTTTGCATTTTCTAACTTCATTATATGCCACATTACCATGTCACATTATGTGAATGCTGAGAGACAAGTATTCACTAACATCCATTGAAAATGCTCAGAGCTCTACCAGACTCTATATAGCTTAAAATGATTTGACCTGAGACCAACAATCAGGGTTGCAGGCATTAAATAAAAACGTTTTGAAGTGCTGTATTAATCCTGGAGTTCTGTCTATGCAATGTGGACAGACAAACTTGCAAGACAGACAATCATTGGTCATGCATGGTATCTTTCAAGTTCATGCAGCACTACGTATGTATGTTGCACACATGCTCTGATATGATGTGATGTATTAGCCAGCCTAACAGTCATCAATGATTTATTTTTCAAGTCGGCATTTGCACTCTGTGACAGCGCTTTGAGATTCCTAGGAGGGTGGAGGGAGAAAACAAAGTACATCTTTCACATATGGAAAGTAGCAGACTTGGATAATGGGATCCATGCTTTGATTTACCTTTTTAAGTTTCTTTTACTTGGCTGTTGCTCAGAGAAGAGGCAGACACATGACTCCCATCACTGTGGCGATAATAACTATGCTGCTCTTAAGTGCACATGTGAACGTGGCTCACTTGTGCCGTTAGATGCTAACAGAGCTTAGTCAGGTCAACTGATGCAGTGATGGGCCACCAGGCGGTTGCAGTGTGTTAGCCAAAGTGTTTATGTTGATATTATGTGGCGGTGTTGTCGCCACAAGTGGAGTGGAAACACTCATCTGACTGAGGGAAGCACTTTTTGTTCGCTCTGACCTTTCAGCATTTCCATTAGCTATTTGAATACAGCCTCGATCACTTGCATATTTTTTTGCTGGTGCTCTTGAATGAATAAGGCCTGTGTGATAATAGATGACTGCAGTAGAATCGTGTCGTACCCTTTAGCCTCCAGACAACAGCTGTCTGTGGTACAAGACGCGTTGGCGCTTGACTGAAAGAGAAGATTTAACCGTCACCACAATAGCCACATTCTTTATGTGCTGAGATTCAAGTTGCTGTCACCGAGCCAGCATTCCCCACAGCTCAGCAAGAAACCAGCTTTGTTTTGAACATCAAGTACGCCCGTGCGTGCTTGAAATCATCAAAAAGACTTAAATGGAGGTTGACACAATAATTTCTCCTTTAGGACATTAGTGAGTAATGAACTCACATAGAATTTTGCATGATCATATTTATTGCGTTATTTTAAATAATTTGCAGCAATACATATTTTGTAAAGCAATAACAGAGTAGTGTAATGACGTTAAGAACATTCTACTGATGTTCTACTGAACTTCCTTCCTGATGCTGCTTTAAATCATACATTATTACTACAACTGCAGCTATAGTCACAAAATATCACACCGTATGAGCAATTGCAACTTCAGGGAGTTTTTAGGGAGTGTACAAACAGTAGAGCATGCAAATGAGCTTTATAGTTGAAAACGCAGCCACAATTCCACACACAGTAACTTCATGTCGTAACTGTAGTACTATTAAGGTGGACTAGATACTAGGGCTATACAGTATTCGTAGATTTCTTATACAAATTCTTTTAGTTGGTTATGAAGGCTTTGGAGAAGTGATATCGGACTACATAAGAACATACCAAGTACAATATGAATATAGTTTTAGAGGGATCCAAAAATCAATCAAACTAGAACAGACATAAGAAACTGGAGTGGTTGTCAAGGGCTACACCAATACGCTAACTTAACTCATATTAATTTCAATATTAATTTCATGCATTCATATACAGTAAATCAGGCAAAACGGCGTCTGACTGTCCAGCTGTTCTAGTGAACCGAGTCGCATAGCGAACAGTGGGACTATCGGCGTTAGAAGTAATGGCGTTACTAATGTCGTGATAGTTTTCCAGTAACAAATGATCTACTAAATCACTATGTTAATATTTATAATACCGTTACTAACAGTGAAATGTGGCATGCTACTTATGCTGCTTGGGACAACGCAACACGAAAACGAACATTTCGCCTCTTCTCAAACTAACTTTTGACTCGCTACGCCTCGCGTCAGTTGATCAGCTTTGTGACATTGTGCGCAATGGATTGGCAGGCCTTTTGTTTGGGGAAAATAGAATAAAACGGAGAGAATGTCACTCATGTCAGCCATGACCCAAAAGTTAAAAAAAGAAGCACAGAATGAGAACTGTTTGAGGCTGAAAAGTTGTAACAGGTGGTGATGGCAGTAGTCAAACATATGGTTCTCTGGATTAGTCTCATGAGCGCTACTGTGGTGTTACTGTAGTCCTCCATTGTTGTCGCCTAGACCAGGGGTTTTCAACTGGTTTTGTCCAAGGGACCACCATTATAACCATGAAGCACCTCAAGGACCACTGCTTTGGCGGAATATTGTGTTATTTTGCACGGAAGGAGGATACACGTATAAAGGCTATTTATTTGCATCTGTATGTCTATTTTGGGAATTTCAGCTATATTTGACATCATTTGGATGGGTAAATGATTCACAAAATTAGCTGGAAAATTGATTAAGTCTAAATAATAAATCCATTTTATTTTTAAAAATTTTACAATTATTTTCCATTTCCAATTTCGCGGACCACCTTTAATACCGGTTGACAATCCCAGGCGTAGACTGAACAATTGCACGTCATCCTTTTTCCTGGAATCCTGGAATTTGCCTTGGTATTAAAAAAAGAGTCCATCCATATATATTGAAAGCAAGTTGTTTGCATTGTTTGTATTTAAATCATTATGGTGTTTTTTTTCCCCAAAAAGTACAGATAGACTGAATTTTAATATTTTAAAACAGTAAGAATTCACAAGAAACCGTACCTTTTATTATTGTGTAATTTCATAAGAGCTGTTCTTGACAGCTGGAACTAATTGCTTGACATTTTGAACAAATCACTCCTACTTCCAATGAGGAGACACCTTAATGATCAATCAAACTCCAGCAGCTGGACTGAGGTGTTGCAATTTGGGTTTTAGACTTGCAATCTGGCATTCGGAGAGTTATTGAGATGGATGGCAGACTCGAGTGTGGTGTGTGCTATTAAGTTCCCCAATTGCAGCTGTTGTCTTGTATTTCTTTGTCAGCTACTCTGGGCCAAGTAATGGGTGGTGTGCCTTTCAAGACATTGTTGTCGGTCCAAAACCAAAGCCCAAGACACCTCCAAGCCTTAATACAACATCTAATATCAGGTTTTGTGTCCAACATGATGTTCTCACACTGGCTTCATTTGGAATTTTTACGGGGGTGTTTCTCTTTGGAAAGCTCATGGAGAAACACTGGATGAGGTCATGGAATTTCCCAATAACTTTTTCTGGATTTAAACCAGTAAGTCACACTCCAGAAAAGAGCAAAACGGTTATCGTGGGAAATGGGTCAATGAAGGGAACTAAAAAAACAAAACAGAACAGAACAGAACACAAAACAAAACAAAACAAAACAAAACAAAACAAAACAAAACAAAACAAAACAAAACAAAACAAAACAAAACAAAAAAACCCAAAACAAAACAAAATATACCATGAACCTGAAAATCTGTCCTTACTTTGGATCAGATATGGGCAAAAGGCCACCCAAACGCCTGCCTCTCGCTTATTTTTTGTAAATAATAAAGTTGAGATTTGATGAGCCAGTGTTAACCAGTGCCTCCAACTCCAAGGGCTGGCTCCTCGACATTCGAACAAGAAAATTATTTCTTTGAGCTAAAATAGGAAGCTGACTATACGTGGCTTTGTTGAATCATGAAATTCCTGAAAACTATTTTTTTTTGTCACACATCTGGTTAGAAAGCGCACACGGTCCTATGTGGCTCTCCAGTTACTCTGATTAAAAGATGTGACCCCTTCCACCGTATAAACTGCCAATCTATTCTTTTGATCGTTCAGAAGGGCCAAAATTTGCATTAACGAATAGTCAATATGTTACAATAACTTTTAATCCTGGCATTTCAAAAATGTTTATACAAGTGCCACCCCACTGCCTTTCATTTTACCTGTATTATGATGGCACGCCTGTGCACTTTGCTTCTGCCTTTAAGATGTGTCATTTGAAGACGCAAAATCAGTCAGCACAATTTGTTGCGGGTTTGATAAACAACATTGCTGCATGTCCAGTTATTCCGGTTCATAATAGTATGCAAGCTTTTAGTGTAAAAACTGTTCAGAATGCGATGTTTGCAGAATCTTTCAGTCCAACTTTCACATGCCCAAATTAATGTCAATGCTTTTAAGCCATCATTGCAAAATGTTCATGTGAGGACCAGATAGGACCACTCCTCATTTATAATGATTCCCATTTTTAACATGTACACAGACTCCCCTTACTGTCCTCTTGGCCCACTGGCCTAAACTACAGGAAAGCCTCTTTTTCTGAAAACGTAGATTGTTACTGAATGTGAGCCAAGTCATATTGACAAAGAGAGGTAGACGTCCATCCATCCATTTTCTTCCGCTTATCCAGGGTCGGGTCGCGGAGGCAGCAGCTTTAGGAGGGACTCCCAGACTTCCCTCTCCCCAGCCACTTCATCCAGCTCATCCCGGGGATCACAAGGCATTCCCAGGCCAGCCGAGAGACATAGTCTCTCCAGCGCGTCCTGGGTTGTCCACGGGGTCTCCTACCGGTGGGACATGCCCGGAACACCTCCCCAGGGAGGCGTCCAGGAGGCATCCTGATGAGATCCCCGAGCCACCTCATCTGGCTCCTCTCAACGTGGAAGAGCAGCGGCTCTACTCCGAGTCTCTCCTGGATGACCGAGCTTCTCACCTGATCTCTAAGGTAGAGCCCGGACACCCTGCAGCGGAAATTCATTTCGGCCGCTTGTATCCGGGATCTCGTTCTTTCGGTCACGACCCATAGCCCGTGACCATAGGTGAGGGTAGGAGCGTAGATCGACTGGTAAATTGAGAGCTTTGCCTTTTGGCTCAGCTCTCTCTTTACCACGACGGACCGGTACAGAGTCCGCATTACTGCCAACGCTGCACCGATCCGCCTGTCGATCTCGCGCTCCATCCTGCCTACACTCGTGAACAAGACGCCGAGATACTTGAACTACTCCACTTGGGGCAGGATCTCATCCCCGATCCGGAGAGGGCATTCCACCCTTTTCCGACTGAGGACCATGGACTCGGATTTGGAGGTGCTGACCCTCATCCCGTCCGCTTCACACTCGGCTGCGAAACCGCTCCAGTGAGAGCTGGAGATCACGACTTGAAGAAGCCAACAGCACCACGTCATCTGCAAAAAGCAGAGACGCGATGCTGAGGTCCCCAAACTGGACACCCTCAACGCCTCGGCTGCGCCTAGAAATTCTGTCCATAAAAATTATGAACAGAATCGGTGACAAAGGACAGCCTTGGCGGAGTCCAACCCTCACTGGGAACAAATCCGACTTACTGCCGGAAATGCGGACCAAACTCTGGCATCAGTGATACAGGGACGCCCTTCTCAGTTGGCTTGGCACCCTGTACTCCCGAAGCACCCTCCACAGAACTTCCCGAGGGACACGGTCGAACGCCTTCTCCAAGTCCACAAAACACGTGGACTGGTTGAGCGAAATCCCATGCCCCCTCGAGGATCCTGCCGAGGGTGTAGAGCTGGTCCACTGTTCCACGGCCAGGACGAAAGCCACACTGCTCCTCCTGAATCCGAGGTTCGACGTCTCGACGGACCCTCCTCTCCAGCACCCCTGAATAGACCTTACCAGAGAAGCTGAGGAGTGTGATTCCCCTAGAGCAGGGGTGTCCAAACTACGGCCCGCGGGCCAACTGCGGCCCGCGGTCCAGTTTTTATTGGCCCGCAGCAAATTCTGAAAACATAATTGAATATGGCCCGCACAAGAAGCTTGAGCTCAACTCTGTTGCACCTCTCAGTTTCAACACTAGATGGAGCCCGCCACACAAATGAAATCAAGCGAAGAAAAACTTTTACCGCGAGTCCCCAGAAATGGCTGCACCGAAGAAACGCAAAATAGCAAGTGAGTGTAGAATATTTCAAACACGTTGGGAAAATGAGTATTTCTTCAAAGAAATCAACAGAAAGTGTGTCTGTTTGATTTGTAATGAAGACGTTGCTGTGATGAAAGAGTATAATGTCTGCGCATTTACTCCCGGGAGCCGTGTCAGAAAGCTCAGTGCACACTCACAAGTGCGTGTGCGTACTCAGTAGTACGTAGTAATTTCATCTATCAGTGCCGAATTTCGAGTGTCGGCTGTGACTTCAATATTCTCGTAATTCGCGCGCTGAGTTTTCAGATACAGTTTGACGCTAATGCCACCCACAAACCTTCCCCTGGAATCCTTCCATTAAAATGAGTGGCCCGAAGAAAAGAAAGGTGGACACTGAGTGGCGAATGTTAAAAAAGAGTTGACAATTTGGCTCGACCTACGTGTGTGAGAAGACGTTCAGCCACATGAACGTCAACAAAGCCCGTCACAGATCTAGGTTAACGGACCGACACCTCGGCTCTAGCCTCTATCCTAAGAATTACCACAACAAATTTTACTCCAGACTATGATGCACTAGCAAAAAAGGGAAACCAACAATACTATTGATTTCTTTATTACTTTATTTAGATGTATTCTTTCTCTGATTCTTCAAGATGATGTATTTGGTCAGAATGTTTGCCGTTGGATGTGATTTTGCCTCATTGGATAAACATATTTCATGATTCTGACCTGCAGGCGCTGAAGTGATGGAAAATGTTCTTCATCATAACAGTGTCGTATTTAATAAGAATCACTGATAGTAGTTTTTTGGTGAAATATTTTTTTAATCCTGTTAATAAATGCATTTGTTTTCAAAAAGCTTTTTTTAATATCCATGCTTTAGTATCTACTAAAAGTAAAAACCTTTTATGCAATGACCTTTACATGTCATTTATATTACTTCACACAAACACTACATCCATCTGCTCCTGGTTCGGCCCCCTGGTCAAAATTTAGAACCCAATTCGGCCCGCAAATCAAAAAGTTTGCCCACCCCTGCCCTAGAGGTAGACGTAGCGGACACAAGTTGGACTATTATGGAGTTACTGATAGTCTCTGCTTCTGAGACTGTATTTAGACAAAGAGATTCAAAGAAGGTTAACCAAGTGTCGCATCCCTTTGAGCTACCCAAGAGCTTTGGACAGCATGGCACTGCAGAGTTGTTGTCCTTGTCTAGTCTGACATCCTGTTCTTCAGCGTCTGTTTGAGGAAATTGCTCACAGTGTCTCAAATCTTGTCATGTGGGTGTTCTGTTTACAAGACAAAACTACTCTGGCTCTGGTCTGTTTGCAGTGCTATACTGAGGGGAGCTCAGCACTGAAACAGTATATTGTGAGTTGTGAATCTATTGTGAGTGTAAAATATGCAAGTAGAAATATTTTGGATTGTATCTACAAAAACGTTTTAAATGGAATATATTAAAAATGATACATCATAACACCCTAACTTCTTGGAATGACAGGAAACTACTATTACTTATGTCCAATTGTAATTTCCAGTGCCGTCTGTTGGTAGCTTGTCTGGTGTAGGACGTGGCATTGCATGTCACTGCACGAGTTAATGCATACATAAAGCTTATACAGGCGCATTGAGATTTATTGAAAAATAATTGAAAACGTCAGCACCTGAAAATCTTTTCCTTTTTGTTTATTTTGTCGCCACAGCACCTCATCTTTTCCATTGAAACATATCCTCTGCTTCTTCCTCTCTAACACCAACTGCCCTCATGTATTCTCTCAGTACATCTGTCAACCTTTTCTTGCTCTCATACCTGGCAGCTCCTTCCTCATCATCATTCAACCAATATACTCATTCTTCTGGATAAGTTCAAACCATAAAAGACTGGTCGTTCCCACTTTGTCTCGAAAGCTGGTACACTTTGGGTTTCCCTCTAAGATTCTTATCCAAACCCAGTGATAAGGGTGGTTCGGTCCGTGTATCATCGATGCCAGAGTTTGGTCCGCATTTCCAGCAGTAAGTCAGATTCGTTGCCAGTGAGGGTTGGACTCCGCCAAGGCTGCCCTTTGTCACCGATTCAGTTCATAACTTTTATGGACAGAATTTCTAGGCGCAGCCGAGGCGTTGAAGGTGTCTGGTTTAGTAACCTCAGCATTGCTTCTCTGCTTTTTACAGATAATGTGGTGCTGTTGGCTTCTTCTAGCCGTGATCTCCAGCTCTCACTGGAGCGGGTCGCAGCCAAGTGTGAAGTGGTAGGGATGAAAGTCAGCGCCTCCAAATCTGAGACCATGGTCCTCAGTCGGAAAAGGGTGGAATGCCTTCTCCGGATCGGGATGAGATCCTACCCCAAGTGGAGACGTTCAAGTATCTTGGGGTCTTGGTCACATGGGAGGGCAGAATGGAGCATGAGATCGACAGGCGGATCGGTGCAGCATCTTCTGTGATGCGGACTCTGTACCGGTCTGTCGTGGTGAAGAGACAGCTGAGCCGAAAGGCGAAGCTCTCAATTTAATGGCCGATCTACGCTCCTACCCTCACCTATGGTCACGAGCTATGTGTCGTGACCGAAAGAACAAGATCCCGGATACAAGCGGCCGAAATGAGTTTCCCCCGCAGGGTGTCCGGGCTCTCCCTCGCTCGGTCATCCGAGAGGGACTCGGAGTCAAGCCGCTGCTCCTCCACGTTGAGAGGAGCCAAATGAGGTGGCATCTCAACAGGACGCCTCCTGGATGCCTCCCTGGGTAGGTGTTCCGGGCATGTCCCACCGGCAGGAGACGCCAGGGACGACCCAGGACGCGCTGGAGAGTTGAATCGTGTTAAACAACAGGAGAGCTTCTGTTTTTCTGTCAGGTGCTGAGCCCGTGGTAGCATGGGCCATGTGAATTGTCAGTGTTCATCATCACAGCCAGCTTGGACATCATTGTTCCATGACAACAACATGTCAACATTTCGTGACAGAGTTCTGATGGGACAACCTCATTACACTCATTTGGCTTCAATTCCTTCCTCCTAATAATGAATGGATCAATTGCATTCTATGTGTGGATAAAGAAAGCTATTTTAAATATAGTTTTTTTCCGTGTATAATACGCAAAATTTAACTAATTTATTGTCCTAAAATCTGGGGTGCGCATTATACATGGGTACAATTTTTTTTTACTTTTTTTTTTTTTTTTTTTTAAGAAAATCATGGTACTGGTACGAGTATTGATTTATGTATTGTTCTCTTCTTGTCATGTTGTGAAAGAATGTGGGTTGAATAAATACCGAAAGAACAATAGTGTGTTTGTACTGTGCTCTGGTCATTTCGTCAAAGAAGGGATAATAGTCCTCTTCTCTTCTTGACTGACAATGAATGTGATAGTTTAATACAATCAGCAAATAACAAAATGCGTATTACAGGTAATATTTTATTTCACAACACTTTGCCTTGTTCCTTTCGTCTCTGCTGTTCACTTCAAACACGCTCCATACGAACGCAATGCTCTCGTATCAGACGCTTGCTCGATCACCTGCTCGTTTGCTGTCACAATGTACCCTACACAAATCCGAAACATTTGTTGCGGCTCCGAGCCACGACGAGGGGCAAGTTTTGGTTTCCAAGGGTGTTTTTATTCCTCTTCAACGTCTCTCCCATACAGAGCCGCCTTTTTCACATGTCCGCACGTCACTTTCCTCTCTTTTCATCTGATCGCGGTGGTGCCTTTACGGGCAGTCGGAGAAATCAACGCCAACAAAAAAAAATACATCCAGCCTAGTTAAGACCATACCAAAGACTATAAAAATGGGACCCATTGCCTCCCTGCGTGTGTGACGATCATTGGGACTTAAAAAAAAAAAAAAAAAAATTGGGTGCGTATTATACATGGGTACAGGCTTTTTTCCAGCATCAACATGCCATTGTTAGGGTGCGTATTATACATGGGGGCGCATTATACACGGAAAGAAACGGTAGATAGACAAAATGAAGCGCACATGCGTCAAATCACCACACCCTGCTCCATTCAGCTACGGATTAGCTTATTCCAGTTCCTCCCTCCTGAGTTGTTAAAATGGAAATAGATTTTAGGAGTTTCAAATTTTCTGCCAAGAAATCACGCAGCAATGCTCCATGCAGTGCAGTTTGGAATGGAGATCACACTGACCACAGAGACTGCAAGTCTGCAACACAGCTAAATGCAGCTCATCTGCACTTAGTTATTTGGAAATCAGAAGATCTGAGTCATAGGTCATTATCTACTCAATAGGAGGTGGGCAAGGCCGTCTAGTTGTCAGTTGGCATTTACTGGTTCATCAACAGATTGATTTGTCAGATTCACAACACATTTTTTGTCACAGGAGTTTTATTCATAGAACAGGTTCATGACATGTTTATTAATAAAGACATTACAAACTTGTATTGCTATTAGTTATGATTAAACCTGTTTCCTGATGATGAAATACTATCAAGAAAACACCATACAATGCTGTTAGAAAGAGCCTGACCGCCTTAAAGGTCCAATGTGTAGAGTTCAAGAAGTTTCCTTGTGAAATATGATGTGTTTGATATGCACAACCCATCATTGATAGCCATTCATATTTAATCTAAAAATAATTTGAACTCTGAAGAAACAACAGCTGAAATGGAATGGGGCAAAGTATAATAAAGCTGCTCAATGCTCAATTAATATTTAAATCTATACAGCAGATGAAGACAAAAAAGGACAGTGAAAAACTGAAAGCTTCTTTTTTCCTGATCCTGCAGGTCACGGTACGTTGTTTTCAAGGTAGAATACATAGATGGGCACAAAGTATACTGTCAAATCTGCACAATGTCAGGCTTATTGGTGCTTTACAATGCCAAAAATGAAACATTTCTGGTTGATGGTGTTTAATATTTACGAAGACAGTCTGTGTGATATAATATAATGCTATCAACAGAGCTCATTGTATTAAGCAAACAAATTCAGGAACTAGAAAATCACAATAACAAATTCTTACTCTTAGAAAATTGCATAAATGATCATTTTTGTTAATAAAACACATGCTTCAAAGCGCATCAACTGTTGAAAGACAGAAACCTTTGTCGGGCGGAATTGTAATAAATGCAAGAGAATTATGAACAAAGTGCTTGGTGATCGGATGGCCTTAAGATAAAAGTCACTTGTTAAGTCAGGCAAACATTTCTTTGTTGTAGAACTAATCTGAGAGCAGAAATAATCTTATTGGTTGAGTTAAATGGCAGAGAGAGAATTAAGCTGCTTTTGCTGTATGAAATATTCAAAATATATTCAACGAAAGCTTAGAAACGGGACTGCAATTTCAGAAAATTGCCTGGCCAACGAGCCACTCCAGTAGCAATCATCAGACAGAAATTCAGCTCCTCTAAATCGATTCTGGCTACAACTTATTCCAAAATTGACTTGAATTGACCGTACAACAGTGAGCTGACCCAGCTGTTGGCCTGACTTTTTGAATACTAAAATTTTCATCCATCCATTTTCTAAATCGCTTCATCCTCACGAGGGCGTGCTGGAGCCTATCCCAGCAGTCTGGGGGTCACCAGCCAATCGCAGATGTTTTCAGGGATGAGAACAGCAAATGTGAAAAACCACTGAAAAGTAGCCGGGGTCTGGGAGCCGCATGCCCCCATTGGGGGCCGCAGGGGGCCAGGGGCCACAGGCCCCGGGGGGGCACAGGGGGCAAAGCCCCCTGGACACTCCTGGATTTTGGCAGTATAGCAACCCCAAAACCATTAGTTATATATATATATATATGTATCATTGAAGATGTATTCTTTAACGATATCATGACAATAGCCCAACATTAGCTTACATGTAACATTATGTTACTTTCTAAACCCACATGCTTGTAAAGGTAAAAACGTACCTATGTGTTTTTTTTTGTTTCGATGTGCTCCTTAATGTTCCTAGCGCTGCGACCTCCATAGCTTATCACATCTTGACAAAGAATGCACAAAACCTTCCCCGGGACATCTAATTTACGGATATGTTCCGTCAGGCAGGTGGTTACGGACTGTGTTCCGAGTTGTAAGATGACGCTGCTCTCGAGCCATGCCCATCTGAAGCAGTTCTTGATCCCGTTCGACTTGTCTATTTCCCTGGCACGATCCTCGTCTTTTTTCTCTAAAACGTTTGCCATGCTGGCGAAAACCTTTGCTGATTCGGCAAATGAGTAGGCAAATGATGTGCCGAAAGTAGCGGCAAAATCCTGCCGAAAATAAGGCGGATGTTGTCGCAATACTGCTGCCAGCCGCTCCCCCCCTATATAAAAAAGATTTTCTCAACGGATTCATGAAAATGATATTTCCGACGGAAGAAAAAAATTAAATCCGCGGAAAATTCTCATCCCTGGTTTTTTGTTTTGTTTAAAAACATATTTTTATTTGAAAATGATTTTAATTGAAAACAACCATAACAAAATTTAGATTTTATAGTATCTTGGAGTCTGAAAACATTTAGGACAGTGGAGCCTCGGTTTTCGACTACAATCCGTTCCAGGCTGTTCGAGAAGTGAATCGTTCGAATTGCGAATCATATTTTCCCATTACAAATAATGGGTAAAATTTTAATCCGTTCCAAGCAAAAAAAAAAAAAAACGCCTTTTTAAGCATTTTTTCATTTGCGCATTTTTGTCCGATCGCGCAACTGCAGCACACCGCCGAACGCGCAACCGTAGCGCGTCGCCGAACACGCAACCGTAGTGCGCCGCCGACCGCGCAACTGCACCGCGCTGGTCGCATTATTGTGACAGAGCCGTCGCTTAAATTTAGAAAATATTTTTAAAGTCCTGATGTACTTTTCAAAATTTAAGTGGACCTCAGTGCGCAGGGAGCTTAATTTGGTCCGATCGCGCAACCGCAGCGCGCCGGGCGCTCACTGTCGCAATGCTTTAGGAGCGTCTTTGTGTTTTAGGATGGCTTAACCGCTCCCACTTGCTTCCTTTGGAGGCATGGTTAGAGTTAATGCAATCCTCAGAGTAACGAGAATGTAATAACGAACGGAGTCAGTTGGCATGCGGGTCCTTTGGCTCATCTCGCGAGGTTCGACAACCGAATTTCGGCCGACATCCGAAGCAAAAAAATCTCGAATTTTTTGTTCGAATACCGATTTGTTCGAGAACCGGGACGTTCGAAAACCGAGGCTCCACTGTACTTGCATTGTACAGTTTACAATTGCTTTGGCTGGAGGTCACTAATGGTTTAGCGGCTTTGATGCAGGCAGTATGGGTTCAGTTCCAACTCAGTGATGGTGTGAAAGTGAGTGCGAATGGTTGTTTGTTTCTATATGCGCCTTGCCACAGCTTGGTGACCTGTCCAGGTCACTGTCTGCTTTTCACCTGAAGTCAGCATGGATAGGCTCCAGCACCACTCCATTCTGAGCAGGATAACAGATATTGACAATGGATGGATGGATTTGGTTAGAATTCATGTAGAAAAAAGGGTGTTTTTATTATTATTTGTTTTATCAGAATGCATGCTAAGCGTCCTGTAAATATATATATGAAACAGAGTGGTTTTGTAAAGCTAAAGTTATTAATTAAGCTCCAGCCTCCTCTGTATAAGTTATAAAGCAGCTGAAACTATGAAATGGCATTCATGCTATGAAATGCAAGCCTATAATTCCCTTTAAATGGATCGTCACAAATTCTATAGACACATTGGCCAACTTGTTGGTACCCTTCCGATAAAGAAAAATAAACTTTCAATATGCACCGAATTAATCTGAAATTGACAGGAGCGTGCTAAACTGTATGTAGACAAGCCACAAACTTTCTAGGAGAAAGTCCTTCGCAAAGATGAAACAAAACTGGAGCTTTTTGGCAAGTCATATTAACTTTAGCTTTACATGCACAATCATTACATTTTCACCTAATGTGAAACATGGATGAGACTGCAACATCAAACACAGGGTGTCTGTAGTATCTGTGCAGAGTACAGTGAATCAATCATTGTAGGCATTTCTTTCTTTCACTGAAGGGTTCAAAATATTTTGCCAATACGTCTATTTGTTTTTTCACTTCTCAAATAGTTAGCCAGCCTGCTGACATTTCATGAATGAACATAATATATGTACATGAGCTCTGCTTGTTGAACATCAACTCAACTTGTAAGATTGTCAAAAGTCTCCGCCCATTCAACAGCAAGGCCATTTGTTTGAATTACATGTACTGATACTGTATGTTACGGTATGTCCTCAGTCTTAAGACAAATAAAATATAAAACACTGAGCACTTCAAGTCCATAACAGCAGGTATGCTGTGAGGTTACTGTATTTGTGGCAGCTCTCACTGGTCGACAAAATGTAACCGATATGTAACCTGATTGCCATTGTCCCAGGCATACAAAACCTTCTCCTTGGGGTTATAATCGATTTGTGTGGTGTATGAATACTCATTGGTAAAGGCCAGACGTGGAATAGCCTCTGTGTTGGTATGGGTGTCATAAGCATAGCGCACCTCTCCTTCCTTCTGGTTGTATACATTGACGGCATACAAGACACCACAGATGATGAAACAATTGCCATAAGAGTTCCTCTTGAGACCTGTCCTCCAGGTTGTTTCCTTTTTTAGGGACAGGTCTCCGGGATCAAGTTTACTAATGATGATGACTTCTTGTTGGTTGTAGTCATAATCTATTGAGGGATAGATCACCCACAGTCCACTTTCATCCACTGCAAAGTCAATATCAGAGTGACCTCTCCATTTCCATGGGGTGGTGTCCTCATAAACCACATCATGCAACAATGTCCAGGCAGCCACATATCGCATCTTCAGGTCATACTTGATGATGTTCTTGGTGAAGGCTCTATTGTAGTAGAAGGCTCCATTATAAACCACATGACCTGTGCCAATCCAATTGTAAGGAAGTTTGAAAAGGTTGCTCCAGCGGCCTGCAGCAGGGAAAACATTGAATTAGTTTTTTATTACACCTTCTATTTTGTTAGGAAACCAGGACTTTGTACATTAAATGCAACCGTACAATAAGCTGTAAATTATTGGCATATCAAAACAACCAAAGTGCCACCAACGTATAGCTTTTATTTTTGGTTTATTTTGGTCTGGTTTCTTTTCATAAAAAAAATATATATATCAAAATGTGCAAAAACCGCACTGGTCAGCACGTCCACCTCACAGTTCAGAGGTTGCGGTTTCGATTTCACCTCTGGCCCTTCTTGTGTGGCGTTTGCATGTTCTCCCTGCGCCCACATGGGTTTTTTCCAGGTACTCTGGTTTCCTCATGCATCCCAAAAACATGCTTGGTAGGCCGATTGAACGCTCCAAATTGCCCATAGGTGTGTGTGCGAGTTTGGATGGTTGGTCGTCTCTGTGTGCCCTGCGATTGGCTGGCAACCAATTCAGGGTGTCCTCCACTTGCTGCCAGAAGACAGCCGGGATAGGCACTAGCACAGTGGTCCCCAACCACCGGGCCGCGGACCGGTACCGGTCCGTGGGTCACTTGGTACCGGGCCGCGGAGCCGCACAGGAAAAATTTCATTGACAATCAATTCATTCAGGTTAAGACGCTCGTCCCGGTCACGTGACATGTTTCCCCAGTCGAGCCCGCAAAGCTAGCAAAAATGAGTAAGAATTTATTTTGAAAAATATAAAAAATTTGGCGAATCTCTCCCTATTACATCTGTCGGTGCATCTGAAAAATAAGGACTCTTGACACAGGGCGCTCGTCTCGGTCACGTGACATGTCACCACAGTCAAGCCCGCGAGGCAAGCAAAAATGAGCAAGAAACAGAGAAGTTTGGAAAGCTTCTTCAGAAAGGGAAAAACGTCCAATGAGGACACTGAAGAAGAAGAGGCTACGACTTCTAAGAAAAGGAAAGCTGCATTTAAAAGAACATTTCTGGAGTCCTACTTAAAATATGGATTTATCGCCACAGGTGACTCTAACGCGCCAAGTGCACTCCGCATATGTGGCGAAAGGCTAGCTAACAAGGCAATGAAGCCTTCAAACCTGCTTCGGCACATGGAGACCAAGCATCCTGCATTTAAAGACAAACCTTAACCACTTCGGGTGTCATTGTCTCCGATTACGCCTAGATGGGAACGGCTCATTTCTGAGAAAAGAGCTCGGTGCTCCCACTAATTCAACGTTTTATCTTTATGTGGTTTATATTTGTTTTTATGCCAGTCGTATCATGTTATTTCATCCTATTTATATATATAAATATTTAAATAATAAATATATAAATATATTTATTTATATAAAGGCCGGTCCGCGAAAATATTTCTGACACGTAACCGGTCCGTGGTGCAAAAAAGGTTGGGGACCACTGCACTAGCACACCCGCGACAAGTGGTACAGATAATGGATGGATGTGCCAAAACAAGTCATGTATGTCTCTATGGCATTCATATTACCGTTTTTTTCCATGTATAATGCGCAAAATGTAACTAATTTATTGTCCTAAAATCTGGGGTGCGCATTATACATGGGTACAATTTTTTTAAATTATTATTTTATTTTAATTTTATTATTTTATTATTTTTTTTGTGAAGAAAAATCATGGTACAACAATTTTTGAAGAAAATCTTGTCACGGATGGTTCTTTACAACGTCACTTTCCTCTCTTTTCATTTTAACCTAACTGATCGCGGTGGTGCCTTTCTGGGCAGTCGGAGAAATCAACGGCAACAAAAAAAAAATACATCCAGCCTAGTTAAGAAATCACCAGAAAGATCACCATGACAATTGTGAATAATAAATAAATAATTATTATATATATTATATATATTATTATTATAATAATAAATAATTGTGATAAATAACTGGAACATCACTCAAATATTGGTGATCCCGTTGAGAGTCTCACATATTTCTTCGCTATCGAGTTTGCTACTGCATGCGCAGTGATACTGACCGGCAGAATAACATCCGGTTGTTCCCAAAGATGATCTTTTTTCTGAAATAATTTTATGTTTACGGACTTAAGTAACCCGGCCGGGTCATACCAAAGACTATAAAAATGGGACCCATTGCCTCCCTGCTTGGCACTCAGCATTAAGGGTTGGAATTGGGGGGTTAGATCACCAAATGATTCCCGAGCGCGGCGCCGCTGCTGCTCACTGCTCCCCTCTCCCCCAGGGGATGGATCAAAATCACACGGGGATGGGTCAAATGCAGAGGACAAATTTCACCACACCCAGACGCGTGTGTGACGATCATTGGGACTTTAAAAAAAAAAAAAAAAAAAGACATTTAAAAAAAAAAAAAAAAAGTCAAAATTTGGGTGCGTATTATACATGGGTACAGGCTTTTTTCCAGCATCGACATGCCATTTTTAGGGTGCGTATTATACATGGGGGCGCATTATACATGGAAAAAAACGGTAGTCATTAAGTAGTGTACTAGAAGGTTTCATAATTAACAGTAGTATAAAACAAAATTGTCTTATGTTTGTAATAATTTTCTACTAGGCTACAGTAAACCAGTAAACTTATTAAACTTTTTTTTTTAAGTGGTGCCACTGTCAGATGATTTTTCTTTCTTGCTTGCTTTCCTTCCTTAAAAGGCCAAATGTGTTAAAAAGCAGATTTCAAACTATACGTATATTTTGGTCAAGTAGAGTTCCAAAGTTTTTGGCAAGCAAGTCCTAAAAATAGTAGCTTGACTTTGACTAAGGTCATATTATTCGAGTCCCACATCTCTGCCAATTTGGGCTTTATATTTGTTTCCAGCACAAGTCTGGCATGAAGTCGAACTGTACAAAGTGACATGCGACATCAAGTTTTGGTATTTTTACAGATGTCCGCAGTTATAAATGGGCAGTTTGCACTGTTGTGGATGACTTAACATGTCGCCAGTCGAAGCTTCGCCTGTCGTTGCCTTTAAAATTGTCAGTTGACAAAGCAGGAGTAGAAACTGATTTGCAGGAGTCCTTGCAGAAGGCTTATAGGGAACTGCAAGCAGATGCCCATGGGTGGATGATGTAACACTGGCCAGAGCAATCGCAAATCACCGCTGTGAAGTGGACACTCAGACACTCCCTTCAAACGTGAACCCGCACCCCACAAGGTGAGCCTAACCATCATGCAGTTGATGAATTGTTTTCTAGAATTGGTTTGCGGGTTTGATGCACGCTGTTGTGATACTTAGGAATTATATTCGTTGACATCCACCACACGTATCGCCAGAGCTCAGGATCTATCTGCCTGCACCTTGATCAAATTCTCCACAAGTGTGTGTCACACTCCGTGAACTAATTGGACATAGTAGTTAGACATAGTTCCAGCAGGCATAAAATGTCACTCTACTCTCAGCCACCAAATTTTCATGTGAGCTGGAGGCATGTAAAAGAAAAGGCCCTCGGCACAAAACCCCAAGATGCCTCAGTCTTTACACTTGAGTGAACTTGCTCTGTCTACGAATACAGAGCTCTGAGATTAACACCTGATTTGTTCTTTAGACGGTTATTCTTCTGGGAATTGTTGCGCAGTAGATTTGATTATGATTGTGTTAAATCACACCAAACAAGCCGCAGGATAAAATTAACTACAGGTTTGATTCAAACTAACTGTTACTGTAAAAACACCCTTAGGAGCAGGCATCGGTAATAAAGACTAATCTTCTGAACAGGCCTTATTAGGCCCAGATCCAATTTCTGTGGCTGTTAAAACTTGGGAATTAATCAGTGAAAATATCAGAGCATGTGATATGTAATTTTCTGGACACATTCAGAACATGCACACAAACTGAGGTAATTGTGGGAACTCCATATGTCTTGTGCTCACATTGCATAGCTTTTTGAGAGCTCAATGTAAAGTCACTTGCTCAGGAAGTTCAGGACCCCTTTGCTGTGTTATAGTAATTAATATGTTCCATTGTTGTGTGTATGATGATGTTATCTTCACGGTGCCATTGACAATGTTTGTACAATACCAGACTGTATGTAGAAACTGGTATTATGTGACACGACCGTTTGTTTAGTAATTCACCACTGAACCAACATATTGTGTACCTCTGGTGTCATTTTTGAATCACATCCTATTGGTCCTCCTAACCTTTCAACCTCAGGAAGTTTGATATAGATTTGAAAATATAAAAATCCCAAGGACAAAAACAGTGTTGTTAAACCCCCCAACCACCCACATCACCAGAGCCAACCCTCATTGCTAATCCCTTCCTACTGGGCCTTGTTCAAAGGAAAGGCCAGAGCACATGTCAGAGAACAGCAGGCATCACTGCCACTCACCAAGACAGCTAGTCATCCGCACACAGCTGTGAGCTCACCTCACTGCAGGATGCTTTAAATGCAAGTGAGTTTAGAAAGCCCATTGTCTAAACAGATCTACATCAACAAGCCAAATCCTATGAAGGCAGATCTCATCTTTTTAAAAGAGTCTAATCCAATTCCTCGGTTGATGTGCATGTAGGAGTTGATTTTCCCACCCTCTAAAGGAATGAAACAACCAAGACCTAAATTCCTCAGATCCAAGCGGTTTCACAGAGCGCTTTCCAAAGAGTGAGCTTAATACCATTAACCCCACATCCAATCTAGCTCTATTGTTATGGTTTTAACAGGGCAGCGAGTGTGCCTGTTGTACTTCAAAACAACTATACTCTCTTGTAATATGGAGAATAATGTTCCGGTTATTGCAGTCATTGTAAGTGGCAATTCCATTACATATTTTTTTTTAGCATTTGACTTAACTAATGACTTATGATCAAATTATTTAAAAAACTAAAACAACGTAACAAGCAGCTAAACCTTCAGTGGTGGCCTGTACCAATTAAAAAAAAGTCATTTTTGGCTCATTTGGACGCTTGCTTACAATTTTTTCTTTTACCCTAAGTTTTGGGGACTGCATGGAGGTGAATATTTTAAATTGGGATTTGGGTGGAGTTCCATAGCGTGAAGGAATATATGAATTGATATTAATTTTAAATGAACTCATTTGTCTTCCTATGGGCTCTCCACCTGTGGGGTTGGGTGGAGATTGCGTGCAGTTTGAGATGGGCGGTAGTCAAAGGTGGGGCACTATCCTTACCTACAGGTTCTTGGAATTTCACCTCTCAGTCTGGGAAGTAGCTTGATCAGGGGAAATATGGTGAGAGGGTAGGACTAGATATTGTTGCAATCGCTTCAACTCACAACTTAGTGTCCAGGGCCAGTCCCCTTGTTGAGAGGGTTTGGACTGTCTTCCACTCAGGTATTGCACTAAGCACCACAGTGAGGCGTGAGTGACCGTCAGGCCGTACTTTACCCTCCTCTACATAAAACTGATCCCAGTCTGAGCCGCATCCATCATATTTTATAATATATTTCATCATAACATAAAATAACAGCCATCAGTCATCTGAAATTATTGGAGTAGCTATGATGTTTCTTACAGATTCATGCCCATGGACAACCACAGTTAAAAGGAAGGTTAACTTTTTATTTTGTTGTTTATTATTATTATTTTTTTTATCATGCTCTGCCAGAGATGGGGACTCGAGTCACTGTGACTTGGACTCGAGTCGACTCGAGTCGCTGTTTTGATGACTTGTGACTTGACTTGACAAAAATAAAAAAACTTGAGACTCGACTTGGACTTGGAAGTTAAAGACTCGGGACTTGACTTGACTTGAGACACGATGACTTGAATGACTTCAGTGTTATTTAGTTTATGTTTTCAGTTTGAATATAAAATTAATAATACATTTAAAAAAGTAATATCGATAACACGGTAGGAGCGCAGGCTGAGAATGGCGTTGTCATGATTGGATCGCTACCCTGTCAATCAATCAGTCGTGCCCTCTCTACCTACCTAACGTGTTTATTGGAGAATCACGCCCCTTTATATCAGACATGCACAAACATGTCAGCGGGAGTGGTACCGCGAGGCAAAAGACGGACAGCACAGTGCAAGATATGCAACAGAAACATTTCAGACAGCCAGACGACAACTTCAAACTTTGTCTGTTTGAAGCTTATAGAGCTCTGGTGTCTCCAGATGTTACAGATGAAACATAAAATGTTTCTAATGCTCTTTAATGTGTTTCTTCTTTCAGATTTTTTTCAGATACTTTTTTCATATTTGCAACTCAAATGTGTCAGACACTGTCGGCAGACGTTCATTTGTTTAGATTGAGCTGTTAATCATTGTATGAGGTAATTTCTTTTTTGTTTGATTCCATGGTGTATTTGACTAAATATCAGTAATTACAGTGCAAATCCAAATTATTGTCATATATTTTAAACAGGTTAGACACATTGGACAATGATGGTTACTTAAAGTTACTTATATCTTGTCTTTTCACGTTACTAAGATCAGATTCTGCGGGTAAAATTGCAATAATAAGGTGACTTGACTTGGACTTGACTTGACCTATTTAAGGACTTGACTTGGACTTGACTTGACCTATTTAAGGACTTGACTTGACTTGCCCAAGAAAAAAATGACTTGGGACTTACTTGAGACTTGAAGGTTAAGACTTGAGACTCACTTGAGACTTGCACATGTGTGACTTGGTCCCATCTCTGTGCTCTGCATTGTCAGTGTTGTACAGAAAATGCCCATTCTCAAAAAAGTGAAGCGTGACGCACAACATTTTCACCAGTCAACGTATGGCCACAGTGCATGATATGAGCTGGAGACAGTTAAAAAGAAAATACTGCTTTAATGAGGCAATACCTTTCCATAAAAAATCTGGGAATGCTACCATTCTCTTGTTAGGTTCTGGGGGAATCCTTTCCAGTTCTTTTATTTTTCATGCTTGCTATGCTAATAGTAACTCCCAGAAGACTCCATATTCTCACTTGAACTATTTAATGGATGCTAGAAAAATCAAAACACAGCCTTAGAGCCTTTTCTGCCAGATTGCGGAAGAAGGTTCAATCCCCACCTCCTAGGATTCCTACAGTATTTATATATATGTACGTATACCCTTGTCCACACACCCACTACAGCCTTAACTGAAATCAACGAATAAGTGTGCCAAGGGTGTCATAGATAAGATGCTAAACCAAGAGAAAAGGTCACAGTAACAGAATGACCTAGTTAAATTCACCTATGTAATTAATCAGAGGCCTAATCAATATTGAACCACTGTTACTTCAGTATTGACCAAATTAAGGAGAAAGAGAGAAGCCTTGTTCAGATGGGAGAAGACATGTAGAAACTGAGGGCTTTCTTGAAAACCTTACAGGACGCATAGTCTTTTTCCATGGTGATGTTCGCTGACCAATCTTTCTGGAGTACCATTTTGCGGGTCCTCTAGGAATGCCTGGCAGGATCCCCAGTCAGTAGGCCTTTCAAATCTCACCTTGGCTCACAGGAGGTAAGGGACATTGAATACAAGTGGTTTAGTCTGTACCTCCATTGTTGAGGCAGCCAAATGGAGCTATGGCTGTAAAGTGGTTGGTGCCAGTCATTGCATTAATCCCTGAACCGTTTGGTGGACACAGAAGAGGTGAGAAATGTGGTCAAGAGGAAGAGGAGTCCTACCAGGCCTTTTTTGTCTATGGGACTATTTCAGCAGCTTTACAGAGAGGGTAGGTCAAGCGGAATATGGCTTTGGTGGTTGCTAAGGCAAAAAGTTGGGTGTGGGAGGAGGAATTCTGTAGAGGCGGTGCACCATCAACATTGTGTGTAGTGGGGATGGGGCACTGCTTACCTCAAATTGGGTCAGTGTGGGTCCGTGGGGGAAATGCATTCAATTCTAATAGTTCCACTGACACGTACGCCTTCCAACAAGGAAGCAGGTTTCTGAAGACTTTGAAGGTTTCCAATATCTGGGGTTGAGGTCTGTGAGGACTCCTTGTGGCTGGGCCCGGGCTTGGATGAGAGCTGTCTCGAGTTTCTAAAGATTCTCATTAGGGGTTCTATAACCATGGCCCAGAAGCCAAGTGACCGCCCATGCACTTTAATCGCCCAGAGCATTGGCTTAACAATCGCCATGGCTTGTGTCGTTTGCCTTGATTGTGCATACTACTTAATTCCCACACTGGGTGGTAGGAGAAAAGAAGTCACTGCTTACTAGTTTCATGTATCATTGGGTAAGATGCAACATGAAGATCAGCTTTATACAGATTGTCCTTGTTTTGGTTCTAAATGTGGAGATGTATTTCTGCTGCTGTAATGGGGCTGCTGTTTAAGTGAATCGATTCTCATAGGGTCCAGAGCTGCTGACAGAGCTGGCAGGCAGGCATCCCTCCGTTCACCCAACCATCCAGCCACCAAACCACTCAGCCACCCGTCCATCCGCCCATCCATCCATCCATCCATCCATCCATCCATCCATCCATCCATCCATCCATCCATCCATCCATCCATCCATCCATCCATCCATCCATCCATCCATCCATGCATCTATCCATCCATCCATCCATCCATCCATCCATCCATTTTCTAAACCGCTACTCCTCATTCGGCTCCCAGATGCCAGTGGGCTGGCACAATCTGGACTGGTGACCAGTAAATCATAGTCTTCAATTAACTTCCAACTTTACTGTAGGTGTGAATGGTAGTGCCCTATACGATTGACTGACAACCAGTCCAGTGTGTACCTTGCCTAAATTCAGTGGGGAAGGACACCAGCTCACCCGTGACCCTAATGAGGACAAGCAATATAGGAAATTGATGAATGGATATTCCTTCTTCCATAATAATTTTTTGTTTCAGTCACCTTTATGCATAAACATTGTGTTAAAATTGCAAAACAAGCACACCTTGTTTGAAGTTGTCCAAGTTACGAAACTCCACCAAATTGTTGCCATAGTAATAGTTGGTGACGTAGATCTTTGAGTCTTTAGCCAGTGGATCCTTCATCCAGGCTCCTTCATTGCGGCCATAACTATGTTGCTTCTCTGGCTGCTCGATTGATGCTAGAGTCCCTTCGCAGTGAAGGATTTTCCCTGCAAAAGAACACGTTAAACGTTCAGCATATGTAACTGTGATCCACGTTTAAACTCATATTTAGTGATTTTTGTTTTGTTCCATATTCAGACAAGCAATCAAAACTTCCTCTTTTCTTTCCCGCAAAAAAAACCCCACTGTGCTGAAAAATATGATAAGCGTTTTCTGAGTAACATTTTGGCAATAAGAGATTTACAGAAAAAGTCTTGCTGTCTCACATGTCACCAGGGCTTCTAAATAAGCTCTAATGTTTGTTGCACTGTGAACAATTAACACACTCAAAAATAATAGTGTGTTTTTGTGAGGTGTGTTTGTGCTCCAACACAACATTTTCTGCAAGATATTTAAAGATCCTAAAGGGAATCTATGTCATGGCTGTTACATGTTTTCTCTTTTATGTATGGTAAAAATAGTTAGCCAAACAACCAATCAAAATAGGCTGAAAGGAACATTAAAACCATAAATAGAAGTTTGTCATGGAGAGCCATCGCTTTACACGTTTAAGTTACTAATATGTCTCGTTAAAAAAAAATAGGAGCAATAAAATGTATATTTGTGGAAACATAGATTTACATGTCTGATACGAAATATATCTTTAACAACTCGGTGAGAGAGTTTATAAAATGCCAATTCGATCGTTAAAAAATATTTTGTTTGAAAAAGAATTTGGTTTTATTTGAATTATTTTTATGTAGTGATAAAAATACCATCGATACATCTGTTTTTAATAGTACTACTACAACCACAATTACTACTACTACTGATAGTAATTGCCAATGATGCCAATGATTATTGAGAAGGTAATGTGCAGTAATTGATTGTGACCATAACTTTCATTCACTTCATTCCGCATTGACACTTAAAGAAAATTCTGAAAAACAGCACGTCAGACAAAACTGATGAATCATTCTCTTTTCCTCTTTCTTTTCTTTCTAGATCTAGAACAGCACAGTATAAAAATTTTATAAATTATAAAAATAAAAAAAGTTTCTGATAGTACTATTATGCTAACTGAGAGTGTTTAAATGTTATAAGTCAATTAATTATGGTCAGACGCAGTTCATTCAAAATGTAACCTGCTCTGTGGAGAATGGGTCGACTGTTGTTGTTGCTGTTGTCCAGCAGTAGTACAATAGTAGGGGCAGGCCTCTCCACTGCTGCTGTGCTTTGGGTACTGGCGATCATAGTGGTGGGTGCAGTGGTAGTGGTTGGTGCGATGGCAGCAGTCCTAGTGGTGGTAGGCGTGATACCGGTGGGAAATGCAGTGGGTGCCGTAGCCTGTGCAACTGCAGAATCAATAGTTTCAAGAACCATTTCAGCTCCGCCATCCTCAGACTGGGTTTCGGTGACATGATGGCGTGTGTATGTTTTTGCTGGATTATCTGACAAGAAACAAAAACATTTTGTCAGCCTTGGTGAGATAACTGTATATGAACAAGTAAAAATTGCAGTGACAACACAACAGTAGTGGAATCTTTTGGGATTTTGTTGTTTTAGGATTACATTCTCTAAAACTGTAACACAAATTTTTTTACAACATATGTCCTGCAAATCACCTGAGTTCTTGTGGCTCCTGGTGCCCTTCATTATCAGGGCACGAGCCACGAATGATCACACTTTGGCTGGCTCAGTCCAGGGCGGTGGTAACTAGTCATTTGGTGGCCCAGAGCAATTATGGTCAGAGCCCCCCCACCCAAACCAGCTGTTTTAAATCTGACATCTTAAATTAGCTTAATATTTCCACCACAAATTTTGAATGTTAATGTTCAGTACAGTGGTTCTTAACCTGGGTTCGATCGAACCCTAGGGGTTCGGTGAGTCGGTCTCAGGGGTTCGGCAAAGCCTCCACTGCGGAGGTCGGAACACACCTGATTTATCGTGTAAATTCGTGATGACGCTTATCTGAACTGGTCTCGCAAAGGCAACAGCAGAAGTCACACTGATTTGCAGGTGTGTAATTTGTTGTGAGTTCATGCATTGTGTTGGTTTTGTTCTTTGAACAAGGTGATGTTCATGCACGACTCATTTTGTGCACAAGTAAAAAACATCGATGTCTTGAATTTGAAAAAAATAATTGTATTTTTCACTAAAGAGGGTTTCGGTGAATGCGCATATGAAACTAGTGGGGTTCGGTACGTCCAACAAGGTTAAGAATCACTGGTTTAGCATCATCTAAAAAGTGTGAATTTGAGAAAATCTTTCTATTTCTTGAGCTAGGTAAGGTCCTTAAAAGATTTTTCATTATATAACACAAAGAATTTCATTACTTTTGCTGGAATTAGTAATAACATTATAAAACATTTTACATGTTTAGTATCATCTAAAAAGTGTGAATTTGAGTAATCTTTCTATATCTTGAGTTAGGTAAGGTCCTTAAAAGATTTCTTATCTAACACAGAATTTCACCACTTTTACTGGAATGAGTAATAACATTATACAACATTTTACATAGTTGACATTTTTAACCATTTTTATACTCATTCATTGTTGAAAATAACTACAATAAAATAGCAACCATTGAAGCCATAGTTTATCAACTATTATGATTGTTATACATTTCTCATTCATCCAGCCATCCATTTTTAACACCACTTACCCTGTTCAGGGTTGCAGGGGTGTTAGAGGCTATCCCAGCTGACATTGGGCGAAAGGCAGACTACACCCTGAACTGGTTGTCAGCCAGTTGTGGGGCACATACATTTCTCATTTTCTGACATTGATTTCTGGACAAGTCATTTAGAGCTGATTCATGACAAAAAATAGAAATTAGGGCTCATTTGAATTATGTTACAAATCTCTGTCAAATAGCGTCCTCTATTTTGATATGGTGGTTTAATTTTGTTTTTGCAACATTTCTACACCATGTAGTTAACTCATGATTTCAGGTTTTTGGACAGAATCATCCATTTGTCTTCACTACATCATCGTTACTGAAGGAATGTATGTACTATGTATGTATGTAAATGCATACACTGTATAATGTCCAGTAAATGAGTTACTCTATCCCGTTCATCTCCTTTACAGAGGATAAGAGAGGGAGGGAGAGAATGGGAACAGGCACTGGAATAGCTGTCCCCAGCTGGATTTTGACCGATGCTGATCCCATTCGTGGGCGGCTATAATTTGTGGTTCTGATATATATATAGCACCACAAATTATAGCCTCCATTGCCACTAAGATAAATAAACACCTCTCTCAAACCCATTCAATAGAAAAGAACATTATGATCTACATGAAGGGTGTAGTTATTGCTGGAATGTTGTAGTATATAATAAAGTTGCATAATACTGATTTATTCCATGTCTTATGCAAATGTTTTCTTCTTTATTCATTTTCATTATGTTTATTGTAACTTAGGTTAAAAGCAGTTCTCTGTTAGACATTCCATTCAGTTTTGACATATAGAAGTGTTATTTTTATCATGATAATGACTTATACAGGCTGCGATTGGCTGGCAACCAGTTCAGGGTGTCCCCCGCCTACTGCTCGAAGTCAGTTGGGATAGGCTCCAGCACGCCCGGGACCCTCGTGTGGAAAAGTGATTCAAAAAATGAATGGATGGATGGACTTATACAAGATCTAAAAACTTCCTTCAACAACGCCCCTGAGCAGATGTCGAAGCCCAGCTGCTGTGGCGGCGCTGTGGTCATCAACAGACAACTTAGGAAACATTTGGCAGTTCTCAGCGAAAATGTGAGTAAGTGCTTGACATGGACGCTGCGGCATTAAGGCACTTTACCAGCCAAGGATAGATAAAGGTATTCTTTTTAAAGAGTACCCTGCTCATTTTTGTTTTTAGAGATTATGGACATGCATCCAAAGTTTTCACTGATTTGACAGGGATGGCTGAGCACTTTGAGATGCACATACATAGCAGAACACCCGGTCTGACAGCATCATGTGCATGTGCCCTGTTCAAACGCAGCATACCTATTCACTCAACTAGACTTAAAAGAGGATTGGAAGGAGCCATGAAATGTTTTCACTGCAATGTTGAGGGTCAGCATGCATTGTTGTGAAGAGGAAAGCTGAGGCATGTCATGGACATGGCAGCGCTCCATTTTCACAGCATTCCATTTGCGCCATGTATTTTGTCAATAAAAGATTTGGATTTCTTGCTCTCTAAATGCACAATAGCAAGCCAAACCTGCAGTCTAGACCAGTGAGTTAAAATAAAAAAATGTGTGCAAAAAATGGATAGTTCGATTGATTTACCGTTGGGTTAACAACCTCATCAGCCTTCACAGAAAATGTTTATGCGAGTGCTCTGACTGACACACCATCAAATTATGCTAATAAACATCTTAATTGCATAGTTGCTGTTTGATCCTAACCCAACAATGAAATTGCTGAAAAAATTAATTTGGATCATGTTCAACACACACAGTGGATCACATACAGATGATTGCACAAGGGTAGGTGAAAAAGGGAAAAGTAAAACACAAGCACAACGTTTGCTTTAGGTCTAAGAATTTGGATTTCAATGAAATGTGCGATGCTAAGCAAACAAAGAAAATGAAACCTCCAAGATGAAAACCCTCACCTCCTCTGACCTCATCCTCGTCAGTCTTGACAGCCTTGTAGTAAGTAATGCCTCTGACCACACCTGGCTGGTGGCCAACCACCTTGGTTTTGGCTGTAGGATCAGGCTTCAGTGGTTTCACAGGTTTAGTGACCTCCTTCTTGGGCTTGATGACTTTTTCTTTGGGTTTGGGAGGGGGCTTGGATGCTGGGGGCTTTTTGACGGGTGGCTTTATGACGCTCTTGGTCTTGGTATCATCGTTATTATGCTGCAAATGAATATTTATGTGATCAGCATGTTTTAATAACAGCTATGATGCCTTGAAAAAGGTGCACAGTCCTTAAACTTTTTCAGTTTCTACCCTTGCAATCAAACTTGACTGTACTTCACTGACATTTTGTGATAGACCAAAACAAATTAACAAAAGCAGATGAAAGATAGTGAGTAGAAAAAAACCTAAAATGTTAAAACAATATAAATCTAGAAACTTTGAAAATGTGGGTGGAGTTTTCTTTCTTTTGGTATTTTCATTGACTTTGCATAAGGGGGTATATGGCCCAATCAAAGTCCAAACTTAAATTAAATTGGGCATCTGTGGCAAGACTTAAAAATTGCTGTTCACAAATGCTCTCCATCCAATCTGGCTGCCCTTGAGATTTTTTTTGCCGAGTTGAATGGCAAATATTTCATTGTCTAGCTCTACATAGTAGCTAGCTAGCATTGACCTCAGGGGTCGACATCCAAATGCACACAACAATTTTCAGATAATTTGCCTTAAATCTTAAAACCTATGTATTGTTTCTGTTTCACTTCACAATTATAATATAAATTATTTTGTGTTGGTTGATCAAATGAATATATCATATATCAAATAGATCATATATAATGTGAAAACGGTACAGGGGTAGGAAATCCATTTTAATGCAATTCATTGTATATACGTGTCATCAGTTACACTCAACTTCCCATTAATGTAAGGCCCATTTGAGTGCTTTTGAAAAGTACGTATTTCAGAAATGGAATATTTGCTATGATCTTTAGAGACAATGATATATTGAAAATAAAAAAGAAGAAACCTGTGGGAGGCCGTTTATTATGGGGAAAATCTTTGAGAACAGAAGATGGTGAGAAAAACACCACTGATGTGACTGATGAACTGGGACTTTCCCAGTAACATTTGGTTGTTGGGGTCAGAAATTGCTGTAAACAACTTGAAAACATAATTCAATCCTGCCTTGGATTAGTGGTTACGGCTATGTGGGGTAGTTTAATGTGGATACTTATTTGCGTCACTTTGGCATACCAACTGAACGATAGATTTTTTTAAAGAGGAAGTCAACCCCAACATTTTCTTTGCCATAATATGTTGTGTGCAGCCCAACTAGTCAAAACACAGTGCTCTGATTAATGTTTTGTTTGTGGAATATGAATTAAACAAGTAAAATCTAGCTGTTTTTATCCATCTCAGTGGGGCGGCCATTTTGCCAATTGCTGTCGACTGACAATGACATCACAGTTGCTCAGATCACAATCAATCCTGACTCAACATCAGAAAACTGGTGAGCCGTGATTGGTTGTGACCTGAGGAGACCTGAGCAACTGTGATGTCATTTACAGGTGACAGCAAGTGGCAAAATGGATGCCCACTGAGATAGATATAAATTGATGAGGGGGTGGGGGGGCTTGACATATTTTTGTGTGCGGGCCCCCTGGAGGTCTGAACCGGCTCTGGTGGTCACTTTTAGCACCATGATGTATATGTCAAACTCAAATACGTAGTCTGAAAGTAATTTGTTGTTGGAATCTGTCAGATTTGTCATGCCAGTTTGGGTGGGTCTGTATTTACATTATGGCCAAAAGATTCGCAGTACAACAGCTGTGGCATGCACATCCTGGCGTAGTTTATTTTAAAACTACGTTCTTCAACATGACAACAGGCTCACTTTACTCAAACGGGCTCCTCTGTCAACACATACCAAGGGATGTACTCAAACTACAGGTACAAGCATGATACACTTCCTAGCTCACAGCACGGTTGGAAGAGGCAGAAATGGAAACAGTATGCATGCTAATGCTTGAAAACATGCATGGGTTGTGGCCCTGTTTGAGTGTGCTCTCGATAGAAGACCATAACCCAGCGTTTTAGTAACAGTTCATACAATCATTGGCAAGCGTACATATAGCGGCACCACACTGAGTAACTAACCCTAACCCTCGAGAGGCAGAACACTGTCTGTGTACTGTAAGTCATTCATCAACCTGTAGCTGTAGTCCAGGTAGTACAACATGACCACTTGGACAAACTACATTGTCAATGAGGGGCCGAAAGGCAAGTAGTGATTTGGTAATAACAGGTCACGGATCTATGGGATTGGGTTAGGGCTGGGTCCAGTGATCGATCCTACAGTGTGCAGTGACTTGAGTTGAACCGAACTGAACTGAATTTTACACCATTAGATTCCACGTGACTTTCTGTCCAACAGTCTAATGGACTGTTTGATCTTTATGACTGCTCTATTTCATTGTTAGGGATAGGTAGGGATTAATTTTGATTCGGAAAGGGGGAGGTTTGCGGAAGCACCTCATCCACACAGTCACTCACAAGTCAAAGAGCGTAGACAGACACAGTAGTTGAATAAGTGGCTGCTTTATTCTCTCTTCCATCCAAATTACATCAAGATGACTTACTGTCTTACTCTGCGTATTGCTTCTCTTTTAATAAAATGTCAACAGACTTCGATGTAGGGGGAGCATTCACGGTGACGGACGGCAAAAAGACCCCTTCGGCTGCCCAACAACATGCCTGACCTAAGTTAATGTAGCAAAGGATCGCTTTAGCTGCCTAAACAAATGTCTTTCTACAAAACTTTGTATTAATGAGAGTGGCTTGACTGGTTTCCTGGCCAGTGTACTTCTCTGCTCTTGCGTTAAAGGTGCTCAACTGACTTAGATCTACGCTATTACATTCAAATAGGCCTACACTAACGGAACTAGGCTAAATGTGACAAGTATCCTTTTCATGTTCAATTAGGACATTAGTCAGCTCAGTAAATTTTTGACTAAGGTTAGTAAGTGTAGTAGTAAGTGGTTTTGAAATTATTATTGTTGTTTTCAATGACTGTAGTTTTAATTCGTTGTGCATCTAGGGCAGGGGTCGGCAACCCATGGCTCCGGAGCCACATGTGGCTCTTTCATCCTTCTGTTGTGGCTCCCTGTGACTTTGGAAAATAATGAGTATTTTATAAAAAATTAAATTTTATTTTAGTTTGTTCATTTTAAAATATAATTCTGAATTCGAAGATTATGGTAAACTTGTAACATTAAAATTAAACATTTTTAATATTTTTACCGCCCAAAATATGCGTCACATCCGCCGATGTGCGAAATTCGAATTCCTGGCGTCCCTCACGTCTGGCAGCCGGCCTTTTTCCAGCACACTACCAGCGTGATAACTATATATTAAGTGAAGTAGTCCGTTTTTTTAATTCAGGAGGAGAACTGGCTGCACACTCCAGTACACGCGACGGGACAGAAGCAGACTGCGCATTTTTTTGGTTTGCATTGTTCGTTCCGTGCTGGTGGATAATATTTGGATAAGTTTGGATTTTTATCTCATAAATAAGAGGACAGGTGACTGCAGGCTGTTTGCATTTTTTGTTCAGTGGGTTGGGTAAGTTTGGATTTTTATTTCTTAAATACGAGGACTCAAACAGACACCGGGTATTTTATTTGAAATTAAGCATCAACCAAGTGTAAAATGCTTTTTATTACATGCAGAAATAAAATTCTGTGTTCTCTGCAGCAGTTCGTTGATTTCATTTTCATAAATGCAATAGTTTTTTGTACATAGCATAATATATACGTACATGCATAATATATATAATGATGTCAAAATGGGTTGTGGCTCCGGGTGCTTTCTTTTCATTGGGGGGCGGTCCCAAATGGCTCTTTGAATAAAAAAGGTTGCCGACCCCTGATCGAGGGTAAAATTTGTTTAATCAGCAGCTGATCCTTCATTAGTTGTGCATACACGTGGTCTTAGGATGTTCTAGATTTCTTTCAAAAGTTCCAAGACATTGAGTCATTGGGTACACACAGTTTTTGTACAAATTTGTACGTACGTGTGTTAGTAAATGAGGGCCAATGATTCTTGTTTCTTCACAATTTATTCACTGCTTTTTACTTAAGATTGTTCCTGCTTCTGTTTTGAATATACTATGTTTTGCATTTCATTTTATGAATCCATGACAGTGATAGGTCTCGCAAACAATGACTTCTCAGGCTTGTAAAATGCTTGTTTGTGATTGTTGTGTTAAAACAAATACAGCATTGAAAGAAGAATAGAATTACCAGCATGGTTTCCTTAGACAAGTGTGAATGTTTAATCATGCGTTAAACTTTTTAATTAAACCATTTGTCTTATAAGTGATATAATTAAATGCTTGTCTAAATTGTGCGATTGAATCTGTATTATAGTCCCGAAATTGTAATGCCTTAAGCGAGTCAGTAACTGTAAAAATATAACAAAACTTAACGAGTAACTCGTTATATTAATTTGTTACTGTCTAAATATACGATATTACTGTAACACATTACTTTTGTAACTTTTTAACTTACCATTACCCCCAAAACTGATTATAAAAGCATCAGGATTACTTTAGAATTTGCTTCTACAATATACCTGAAAATGATGGTGAAACGAGAGTAATCTTATGTAGACCTCAGAGTTAAAATGTAACCACTTTTTGTCTTTTTCTAACCTGCACCTTGGTCTCAGAGGAGTCTTTCTGAAGCAGCTGTAGACTGAGACCAGAAATCTCTTTCTTGATGCTCATCATTATGTTGGAGTAGTTCTCATATCTCTTAAACTGGTTGGTAAGGCTCGTCATGCTGTCACGAACAAATTCATTCTCTCGTGTTAGGTTTGTCTTGATTGTCTGGAAAAGGTAACATCGTCATTATAGTAGCAGTGGTGAATTAGAATATAAAACTCTTCAGTGTTCCAGCTCTCTTGAAAATCACGATATAAAGAAATTGTCTACCTCTTCAAGGGTGTTCATCTGAGACACCACCTTGTTGATGTATGAGTGGACTTTCATCAGATCCATGCTGTAAAGGGTTCCCTCAAGAAGGTCCACCATAGATTGGAGCTGGTTGTTAATCCCATAAAAGCAGTGTCAGTTATTCATTTTTTCTTAACATCTTCATGTAATCTATTTATCTGATTGTGACATATACATTGGTTTAAATGCACTAAAATACATGACATGATATTGGTTCGGATAACAACTCTTGACTTTGCAGTTAAATAAGATGCTGTTTGTTTCAGAACCTATTTAGCTTTATCGAGAGGATCTTTAGTTAGTTTAGGTCAGAGGAATTGTCTTGGTCTGCACTCATACTAAAATTAAACATCAAGCCAGCTTTTGCCATTTTGCGCCATTTTGCACCACTTGGCACCAACTGACTGGATTGTCACAGTGTATACTTTGAATCTATGTCAAAAATTGGGATCTTGCTAGATGTTTGCAAAAGGAAGCAATCCCTTGTCATCCCACTGTTGGCAAACCTCTTGAACAAGTACAACGTTAAGTACATTGGGATTTTCATAATGTTTGTGTGATATGAACTCTGTCAACTCAAAGTTTTCATTAAGTATTTTGAGCTCTGCATTCTTGTGTCACTTTAAAAACTGAAACTTCAACTTAATTGACTCACCTTTAACAACTCAGGGGCCTGTTTCTTAAGCTTCTCCATCTTCCACTCATTCTCACAAGGGTTGAGAGAGGATGGTGGTGCGGTGCAGGAACATTTGCAGTCAGATCCGGAGCTGACTGTTTCCACCGTGTAGTAATCCTCCACGCGAACACTGCCACTCCGCAGCCGCATGCAGGCATCCCTGCTCAGAGGTCGCATGATGCACTTACAGCGGCAATCCGAGCCCTCCGATACCATACGAACAGGCTCTGTCTCTCCAAATATCTGAAAGTGGAAATAATCAGCAATTTACTGAAGCTGTAATGCCGTAATACTTTATTGGTGAAAATGAATGACAGTAGGTAGGTCAATACATTGAGACGTAAATTGTGAATACTTGTGTTTGAGATAAACATAAATTTGGATGGACTTCCCTATAAACATAAGAAGCCTTATTTCCTCATGAAATGATTTCTTCCTCTATTCTGACAAGGACGGGTAAGCGGTCAGGACGGGCAGTGAGCAAGGCGAGTCGAGTCGAGTTGGGTCAGTACACGGGCAATGTCGGCAACAGGAATCATTCAGACAGAGCACAGGGGTGGCGTCACGGGCAGGGTAAGAGGATGAACTAACAGTGACTGGCTGGATTCACGGGGTTTAAGTAGGGCTGACCTAACGAGCAGTGGCAGGTGATTGGCTTGATTGGGGGCGTGGCTGAGAGGCAGATGACGCAGGCACGTGACAGACACAATTATTTTGAAGCATCAAGCAACAAAATACACATATCTTATCGTAACGCATACCAAAGAATATCATTCCCTCTCTGAGCAGTGAGTTATCCCATTAAGCTATTGTACCAGCTGAACTACATATATATAATATTACCCTGCCAGGGCTCTCAGAATTTTCCAATTTGTGGTTTAATTACTTAGATTTTATCCAAACCCAAATTACAAGTTTTCCTCTTCTATGTAAGCCATACGATTGACTACCCTGTCTACAAATAGTTTCTGTGGCCTTTGAATCATTGAAGACACAAGAGTCCTGGCAGCTTCACTTTGACAATGCGCATGCTCACCAGGGCGAGATGAACATCACTCACAACCTCCCAACTCACTTCACGGGGCTCCGTGTGATTTTTTTTTTTCCAAGCTCAAGGGAATCATCAAGAGGACCCGTTATGTAAAGACTTGGACGACTTCAAGACGGCAGTGGCGACAGAGCTGTACAGGATACCTCTTGGGATCCTTCTTGGAGTGAGTGAATAAAGGCGTGGCAGAAATGTTTGATGGGCTTAAAAGTTTTACTTTGGAGTTTAGATTTGACATCTATTCATTAGTATTTGGTATAGATTTTGTATTTCTGTTGTCAACTAAAATTAGGACGAAATATCTTCCTCAGCAAGACTTTATCGCGTGAGGGAGATGAGATGGTCACTTGGTCACATGGTGATAACGATAACTAAATCTGTGATACTTAATTGTTAATGAATAAAAATGAGACTACATGTGCTTTACAAAATAAAAACTATGCAAAATTGTCTTAACCAAAATAAGATGACAAGTTTCACGAAATGTTGCAGAAACTCTTGACGTCGTTTGATTTTCCTCAATCCTGATCGTGGTAGTACTTGGATCAGAAGAAAACACTCTTGGGTAGGCACGTGCGGATGGCGGGGGGCATCTATATTATTTAAATAGATGGGTGTACTTACAAAATAAGGTACCAATTGGATTTGGTCGACATCTGCTGAAAGGCAAACAACACCCTGACCTGGTCGCCAGCCAGTTACAGGGCACATGTAGAGACGAACAATCAGTCACACACACGCTCGCACCCACGCACGCACGCACACACACACACACACACACACGCACGCACGCACGCACGCACGCACGCACGCACGCACGCACGCACGCACGCACGCACGCACACACATACACACCATCATTGAGTGGGAATCAATCTCATGGTGCCTGCACACAAGTCAGGCAAGTGTAACCCTACACCATCTGCGACACCCTCTAAAAAGAGTAAAAAAATAAATGTTTTTTCTAAAACTAGACTAAAATAGCTTTCATTGACTAAAACTAGACAAGACTAGAATAAATGCAGAGCTGGAAAATCCAGGTTGAGAAAGTAAAACTCAGCCACAGTTTGGCTTTAGTCACAGGTGCTTCTGCTCAACCAGCAGGTGAATGAGCTTGTTTAACTGACTGAAACTTGATTAGACTAAAAAGAGTATGATCATGACTAAAACTAATAGAAACTAAAATGACAGCTTGTGAAGCCTGTGACAAAGACGAGACTATAACAGGCCGCCAAAACAACACTGATTGGAATTGAGTCAGTTAGTCAAATCTGGTGTTGAAGGGTTTGACGTTCTGGCTTTTGGTATTAACTAAATGACAATTTCAAGTGAATTTGAGAATGCACAACATCAACATAAGAAAATAGGGGTTGAAGGCAATAATTATTTTGTTTCTAAAGCATAGAATACGACCACTACATAAAAATGTCGTAAAGGAACCTTTTCTGCTTTTGTTTTACCCTTCGTCCCTGCATTTGCGATGGAACGGCAGGCCTAGAAGAGAAAGCGATGGAGGGGGCCAGTGATTGCTGCGGTTGGGGGCTCATTAGTGAAGGAATGCAGGCTGAGTGATGGGGGAAGGTGTGTCGCGGGGGTGACTTGCCTTCCATCCATTACTGCATGAATACTGAGGAGGAGGGGTATGTCTGAAGCAGAGCAGGCCTCCTGTGTGCAGAACCAGACCAAACCTGACCCATGTCAAGTGAAAACACAGCAGGTTGACAAATGCTAGAACCACATGAAAACAAAGTGGATTAGCAGATTAAACTTCTTTAGCGAAGAGGAGCAGTGTTGCAGTTCCCCAAATCCCTTGGTGGCTTAGCCTCGCCTGATTTCCTGGACTATTATTTGTCCTGTAATGATCATAACCCTTTCTATTGGATAATAACACAGCAGACAAAGTGTGCCGCTCACGGGTGGACATGGAACTTGAATCAACTCTCAACTTCTTTTGACTACTTCCAGCTTTATTTCCCACCCAGTGGTAACTGGTTTTAAAATCTTAGGCCTTCTCACGTTCTCTGACCTTTCTATCATTATAAACGAATAAAATAATTTCTACCCTCATATACTGATTAAACGTTTCTGACTGAACTCAAAGGACCATTATATCCAAGAGACTTAAATGTCTTCTTCCGAGCTCTTTAAGAAATTTTACTTCCATTGTCCCACCCCATGACCTTTTATTTCTCAGTCAAGGCACTTTATTCGGAATAAAAATCCCTAATTCCATAGTTTACCCATGAAAATTTGAAGGGACTCTTCACTTGGCTTTGATACTGAACATGATTGCTTACCGTTTTTTTCCGTGTATAATACGCAAAATTTAACTAATTTATTGTCCTAAAATCTGGGGTGCGCATTATACATGGGTACAATTTTTTTTAAAATTTTTATTTTTTTATTTAATTTTTATTTTTATTTTATTTTTTTTAAAGAAAATCATGGTACTGGTACGAGTATTGATTTATGTATTGTTCTCTTCTTGTCATGTTGTGAAAGAATGTGGGTTGAATAAATACCGAAAGAACAATAGTGTGTTTGTACTGTGCTCTGGTCATTTCGTCAAAGAAGGGATAATAGTCCTCTTCTCTTCTTGACTGACAATGAATGTGATAGTTTAATACAATCAGCAAATAACAAAATGCGTATTACAGGTAATATTTTATTTCACAACACTTTGCCTTGTTCCTTTCGTCTCTGCTGTTCACTTCAAACACGCTCCATACGAACGCAATGCTCTCGTATCAGACGCTTGCTCGATCACCTGCTCGTTTGCTGTCACAATGTACCCTACACAAATCCGAAACATTTGTTGCGGCTCCGAGTCACGACGAGGGGCAAGTTTTGGTTTCCAAGGGTGTTTTTATTCCTCTTCAACGTCTCTCCCATACAGAGCCGCCTTTTTCACATGTCCGTACGTCACTTTCCTCTCTTTTCATCTGATCGCGGTGGTGCCTTTATGGGCAGTCGGAGAAATCAACGCCAACAAAAAAAATACATCCAGCCTAGTTAGGACCATACCAAAGACTATAAAAATGGCACCATTGCCTCCCTGCGTGTGTGACGATCATTGGGACTTAAAAAAAAAAAAAAAAAAATTGGGTGCGTATTATACATGGGTACAGGCTTTTTTCCAGCATCAACATGCCATTGTTAGGGTGCGTATTATACATGGGGGCGTATTATACACGGAAAAAAACGGTAATTCCAATATTTTCAATTTTATCATTGCTACTGGGCGGCTGTCCCACCAAGCCGTTAGCACGTCCGCCTCACAGTTGCGAGGGTGCGGGTTTGATTCCACCTCAGGCCCTCCCTGTGTGGAGTTTGCATGTTCTCCCCGTGCCTGCATGGGTTTTCTCTGAGCACTCCGGTTTCCTCCCACATCCCAAAAACATGTTTGGTCGAACAGAACAATGATACGGACTTCCCCAAAACACTGAGTTAACTTGCAGTTCAGTTTAGAAATATTACATCTTGGATCTTCAGTACTTCAACATTCAACACAGAGCCCAAAGCAAAAGCATAGAAATTTTCATCTCAGTATTAAAATCAGATGAATTCTGAGCCAGAATTCTCTGCCCCTACTTCTATCTATCTGAATTGTGTGCTTGTAAACCTACCTACCTTTGAGCATCTAATGCCAAGCTAGGCTAGCAGCATGATTTCCGGGAAGGTAATTAAGAGACAAGTAATGAATGTTGCATGGTTTGAGTCTTTAAAGTAGGCCTCTCTTGCGATCAAGTACAAGGCCAAAAGAACAGGGCTCAACCCGGGAAAAAAAGTGTGTAAGACACAGAGTGCTCTATTAGCTCATTTATGACTAACAATTTCTGACAGTCATGAAGTGAACCTCCAATTGTATTCAGAATTGCTATACAATAGCTGGTGCATTTAAAAGCTTTCACTGGCTTTAGAATTTCACTTGTGTGCTTCATTGTGTGTCAAACCAGGGTCATATAAACAAGCATGTCCCGTCTTTAGTACTTTGCCAGCAAGTAATTGGCTGCACAATTGTATGTTAAAAGGCGAGTATGCAGTGGCGTTGTCCTGTGACAAACCTCAAATGCGCAAATGTATGTTGCAGGTTTGTCCAAGAAGTGCGTTATGATCATCATATAATAAAATTCTACTCAGCGCTTTGCATATGCGGTGAACTTTGAAGAACAGAACTTTTAAACCCACTTTGATGGCCACTCAAAACTTCCCAGAGAGACATTCCACCCCAAATATTGTTTCTGACTTCAAATTAACGGTGCTCATTGGGTCTCTGTGAAGATTGACCCTAAAAAAAATTTAATAAGGGATGACGAGTGAAACCTTTGTTCTTAGATTAACCGTAAAACATGGAGCTAAAACAAGTCATCGGCACTGGGATGTTAATTAGCTAAGAACAAAGTATATCAAGTCCTCACTGCTTTTGAGAGTACATATCAACATTCCTGCTGAGTCTCTTTATTTGTCCAAATACTCTGAAGTCTTTACTCACATTGTCATGTCAAACAATACAGACACAATTGAAGGCATTAAAATGACTTTATATTATCAGATGAACTCAGCTATTAATGTATTTCCTAGAATAATTTAACAACACACAAATTTCAGAGGAGTAGCACTTAAAAATACTTTTTAAATGGTTGAATTGAGATGTTAATGCTAATCACAACTGAATATCAGCACCTAAGTATTTTCACAGATGAATGACAACAATTTGTTTGACCTGTGGTTAGGACATCATTCAAGACATTCTGAGTTTGAATTGCCTTCCTGTCTTCTTGGTTTTCTCAGGTCCGCCATCGTCCTGCCACATTCTAAAAACACGGTTTACTGGCGACCAGTCCCAGTTGAACTCTGACTTCCATAATGTCTTGTACCATTCAATTCATATTTTTGGAAAAAATGGAAAAACAAGGTTACAATCAAATTTAATGTTATATATGTTATATGTATATGCAAGTCTTCTTCTGTGATTTGATGTAAACAAACAAATGCGCGTGTTGATCCTAGCCCTTTTTTCCTTCAGTTACTTCAATGCCAACAACACAACAAGTTGCCAAGATGCCCAAACATTTTAAAACGCTACAGTGCCCAAAGATCCTTACAAATAGAAAATGCTGTCAACATAGATATCAGTACATAGAGTCTTTACTGCCGTGTTGAACAGGGAGTACTGCGACGGTCTCTTTGTTAAAGTCCCAATTATAAAATGAGTGTGGCTTTTAGCTGAATGTCTGATATTTGTAATAACCCGATTTGCGTCGGTATCGCAAAAGAATTCAATGAGTTATAATGAACAAAGCCAAACACAAACACTCTTGACACTAGCTCCAAAGATGAAACATGCAATAGTGTTGTCACGATACCAAATTTTCAGTTTGATACTATTCCTGCGTAAAGGACTTCAAAACCGTTACTGAAACAGTACCTCGACAAAAATTAAAAAAAATCAGGCAAAGTTGGAAAAATAAGTGACAAAACAACTTTCTATTTTTTCATCCATAATTCAAAATATTAGGATATACTTCATCAAATAATAACATTTTAAGCATAAACACTTGTTCACACTGGCACACATAAACATTGTTAAACACTATTGAGCAAAAAAATAATGCCTGACCTATTTGACGTCGACTGTAATGCAGCATTACAATCAATGTGATAATTTGATTACTTGATTGTATTAATCTCATACGTGTTATGCTTGTGTTGGCTTTCCCAAGAAGATGTGCAAAATGACAACAGAGGTCAAAATCAACAGTCAGGTCTATGAGTAGTGTCAGCACATAACTATTTAGTTTAATGTTGACCCGATGTTTCCCATTCACATACTCATCTACATTTGCAAGCTGAGCCAAGTGGCTCTGTTCCAAGATCCACAGAGATGTTGCTTGGAAGACCTTTCATGGGATTTTACATTGGCTGTAGAAGAAACAAAGGTATGTTTTGCTTACCCCTATGTTTTTTTTTGTCAAAGATGCATGCATTTGCAGAGGGAGAAACTATCTAAACCCAAGATAATACAAACATTGGAAATGCCAGACATCCTTTTACGTAAATGCATGCATGTGGGAACATGCAATTGATGTATGAGTCAGTAAACTTCTACTTGGTATTAAATATCTGTTTGTTTGTTTGTTTGTTTGTTTGTTTGTTTGTTTGTTTGTTTGTTTGTTTGTTTTTATGCAGACTCGTGCCAATTGATCAATTAATGCAAGTGAAGGAAAGCTTAACATAACATACTATATGGGGGGAAATGAAATCTATGTCACAAGACTATTTTTTTCTCTTTTACGTTGGTTATCTGACAATGGTCAGCTGACAGGTGGCTAACTAACCTGACCAGGTTGAAATTGAACCTAGAATTTGCCAGATTCTGAGATAGCATCACAGGGAGAACAGAGGCAAAAGACTGCCAGCCGCGACTGATATGTTGCAATGAACACCAGGGAGTCACTGCTCAGATCCCTTATGGTTGAAACTCATGTCACTACTTATGTAAGTATCTGTTTAGGGACAAATTGCAACTGCTGTGTAAATTTGCACCTCTGTAAGTTCTGCCTAAAAGCAACAGGTGACTAAATCGTATTGTTATGCCCAAGACGTGCGAATGTAGCACCGCCATTGTCTCCTGCAAAAAGATAAATTAAACATTGTTTATCAGACATTTTGTCCAATACTTCACATTGCTTACTGCTTGCTCAAATCCTTAATATCTACAGTCAAACCATGCCAAAATGCTCATTCATAGAAATGTTGGCACTGATCTAAAACAACAAAGAATAGACCCTTCATTTCATTTAATGACGCCAAGTATCTGCCCCAGTGCCAAGCATTGGACACAGGAGACTGAGCAACTGTCTCCTTTTTGTTGCCACTCACCCCCGACCTTGTACTGATTGTCTTTTGGTTTGTTTATGACCAAAACATGAAGCATGTGCCCGCACTGTTTCCCACGCCACTTGATGGTGCCCTCAACGCCCCCAGTTTCTTCTGAAAGGACTTTGTTTTTTATTTTTAACACTGGCACCAATTTTGGCTTCCAAACATTTGACTCTTTCGAGACACACATTTTGTAGGCAATACAGCATATTGTAAATTATATAACTATGACTGCTCGCCATATGGATACCTTCATAAATCAATTTTCTATACACTTGTCCTCATTGGGACTCACGTGACCTGGACTCACAGGACTTTGGATAGGAGGCTGAGTACACCCTGGACCAGTTGTCACAGAATCACAGATTATAGACGAAACAGCCCTTCACACTCACATTCACACCACAAGATAATTTAGCGTATGCATTTAACCTAACAATAAATTTTTGGGACTGTGGGAAGAAGATGGAGTACCTGTAGAAAACATACACAAGCATGGGGAGAACCTGAACATTACGGCCTGACCCAAGTATTCAAAACCAGACCCTCTCGACAGTGAAGCAGAAGTGAACACACAGGTCACAGTGCCGTCATAGGAATACATTTTATTGCTTATTGAACATACACTATATACACACAACTACTGAAACTCCCCATTCGTCCATTATACAGTAGTGTTCAGAATAATAGTAGTGTAATGTGACTAAAACGATTATTCCAGGTTTTGAGTTTATTTCTTATTGTTATATGGGAAACCAAGTACCAGTAGATTCAGTAGATTCTCACAATCCAACACGCATTGATAACATCTACAATCATAAGGCTGTGAAATTGGGCTATTAGTATAAAAAAGTAGAAAAGGGAGTGCTCACAATAATAGTAGTATCTGCTGTTGACGCTACAAGCTCAAAAGTATTATCTTCAAAATCCTCTTTATAGCAACCCTGTGACTCATTAACCTTGTATTTAGTTGTATAACCACAGTTTTTCAATACTTATTCACATCTGTGAGATATGAAGCAAACCAACTTGTGGCGCCTTTCAGCTATTCCACTCCAATATTCTTTAACATCATTCCACAATTCATTCACATTTCTTGGTTTTGCTTCAGAACCCCTCTTCTCTGTCAACTGTGGCTTGAATTCAGAGTTTGGTGGTTGTCACACACACACACACACACACACACACACACACACACACACACACACACACACACACGCACACGCACGCATGCGCGCACACACACACACACACACACACACACACACACACACACACACACACACACACACACACACACACACACACACACACACACAATCTAATTATCTGCTGAGTACTGAGTCACCCTACAGTAGTTGAGTAAAACTCTTCTACATGATTGTATAATACACTCAGCCGGTGGCCAAGCTATGTATACCAGAAGGAGCCACCAGGAAATATATTAGGATGCACAAACTGCTTAATTCTTCACATTCTATTCAATTATTTATTATGTTGTTAAAAAGTACAACAATACAGAGTGCTATTTTTCTTGTTAAAACACACTGAACTAAAAATAAAAGCAGCCACTGGAATGCCATTCAACTTCTGGAAATGCACTGCAGATGAATTTGTTGTCTTATTTTGGGGAGGGTGGAACAGATTATATTTTCATTCATTTCAACAGGGAAAGATGGCTTTGAGGTTTGAGCATGGTAATGGAACAAATTAAGCTTGTCTTTCAAGGGGAGTCGCAGCCCTGCCATTTAAATGGCATAACATGCTGTCAAGCATCATTGCATTTGACTTGTGAGCCCAAGTCTCCCATTCATTCACAAGAGTAATATTTAGGTCCAGGCTGTCGGTAGGAGATACAGTCTGTTTTACAGTAAGTTCTTATGTTTCCAAAAGGTGTTGGATGTAGTTAAAATCCAGCACGAATGCAAAATTCAATGTCTTTGCACTGGATTGTTCCTTTTCAGGGTTGTACTTGTAAGGAAAATCAGAAATATATGTCATTGGCCGAAGCTTTGGATTCAAAATGTCCCATTAAAACTGGGAGGGAAAATGATTCTGCCCAACAAGCACACTGAAGTGAATGACTATGGTACTACAGTTGAATCCAGCTTCCATTGTAACTCAAAGTACTCCCCTAATTGGGGCTGATCCTTCCCCATGCTGCAACCTATGACTTGCTATATGGCAGCTTTACTCTTAAATGACCTCCATTCCATCCCCCTTTGATTTAATCCAGAGCAGACAGTTGTTAGACAGACGTGCACCATACTTGGACATAGTTGAGTGATTCTGTTCTATTATGTACATTGTATTTTGTAAACTTGCTTCTCTAATGGTATGGAGTACAGTGTACACAACTACAGCTACATGTCAGATGTGTGGTCCAGTACATTGTATTATTTATAGAGTAATACTGCAACATCTTTGGGTCAGCTGTCCAAGACTGGCAACCATATGATCTATACTGCAGCTGCACGTGGACTGCTGATTTACACCATTTGATCGTTTTCGTTTTGACCTGAAATACTGCAATACTGTACAATGTAGAGCGATCTACATTACATTACAAAATACATGCTAGCAAAGGGAAAGAAGAAAATGTAAACCAAAAGTCTCTTTAAATTCTGTGTTCATGCTGACATGTTTGAAATTGAGTTTTCACATTATATAACTAGTCACGTTTTCGTTTCTTTTTGTGTTTTAGGAGTGAATGACTCAAACATGAATGTATTACTTTCCTATACAGGAGTTGCCAGGGTATCTGCAACCAGTAGCATTTTTGTTTGTTTTATCTTTTTTTTTTTTTTTAAACATTACTCCAATTTGTAATCACAAAAACACCACATGTACAAGTAGTGTACAGTTTGTGAAGTACAGATTGGTGCTTGCGCAAAATGTAGTGGTTAAACATTGGACGTGTGCGGGATTCGGAAAGCGATTCTATTACATTTATAAATGCGCGATTGCCTTAATCTACAAAGGGTATAGTCTCCCATTGTGTGTGACCTGGGTTTGGATGGACCTGGAGATTAAATGGTTACTGGAGCTCAGCAGCTGTCTAAACAATTGGTCAGCCAGATATTATTGCTTTCCCAGCAAGTGTCGTGCTTCGGATGCCTTTATACAAGTGGCGTCAGTTCTCCACGATTCGACCTATTGCTAGATAGTATGTTCCAAGATCTCTATCAGATAATTTCTTCAAATACTAATACTAACCAGTGAAACGTCTACAGAAACGCGCTGAATGTTTGACGCCACCCCTGGTGTGATAAAACGTGTAATTTGACGCAGGTAAAAAAAAAAATCAAAACAGAACGCGTGACAATCAAAACGAGACTTAGCGCATATTAGATAAATAAATAACAGATCACTGCGATGTGTGAAATTGCATGTCAGTGATTTGCATTTTATGTCCACTTACCTTGCTCTGTGAAGCCGCATCCTTACATAGGATCAGCAAACATGCAAAAAAGTTCGTGTATCTCCACATCATCTCTGCCTTGAGTCAAGCCGTTAACGCTCATAAGCAATACAAACCGCTGGTTACTCTATTCAGCCTTTAAGTGGCCATAAAGTGAAGGGCCCCTAATTCAGCTCCATTTCACTCAGCAGGATAGTACAGTGAGTGACCATGTGTATGGATAGAGGCTGGCATCCGTTGTCCTCCTCTTGGGAGGGGCTTACACTAAATTTGTGTCTACAGTCTGAACAAAGTCAAAGATACATCCCTCTAGCTTATTAATAATAGAGTAGATACTACTGTTAATAGTATAGACAACAAAAATAACAATCATCATCATCATCATAATCATCATCATCATCATCATCATCATCATCATCGTTAATTTAGAAAATCACATAATTCTCGGTTGCCCGTACTACAGTTACTGAACTTCATGCATGAAAAAGAGCATTAATGTGTCACGTCATTTACATAAAATAGAAACGTGAAAGGATAATTTTAATGGTATATGACACTAGTGCCATCTTGTGGTACCTTGTTACTTGGCAACTCCGAATCTGTATCAAAGGGCAGACTCGTATGGCAAGCCATTTGAGTATTTATTCTATATCCTTGATATCGGACATTAGTGTTCTTCACTAGTACGGTCTTTGTCAGCACTAGTTGGACATTGAGCCACACTTGTTATACACGTTGTCATACAAGTTGCACAGAAACCCTTTGTGTATACAGGACTGTCTCAGAAAATTAGAATATTGTGATAAAGTTCTTTATTTTCTGTAATGCAATTAAAAAAACAAAAATGTCATACATTCTGGATTCATTACAAATCAACTGAAATATTGCAAGCCTTTTATTATTTTAATATTGCTGATTATGGCATACAGCTTAAGAAAACTCAAATATCCTATCTCAAAATATTAGAATATCATGAAAAAGTATACTAGTAGGGTATTCAACTAATCACTTGAATCGTCTAATTAACTCGAAACACTTGCAAGGGCTTCCTGAGCCTTGAAAAACACTCAGCTTGGTTCAGTAAACTAAATCACAAACATGGGGAAGACTGCTGATCTGACTGCTGTCCAGAGGACCATCATCGACACCCTCCATCAGGAGTGTAAGACACATAAAGAAATTTCTCAAAGAGCAAGCTGTTCACAGAGTGCAGTTTCAAAGCACATCCACAAAAAGTCTGTTGGAAGGGGGAAATGTGGCAGGAAACGCTGCACAACCAAAAGAGATGACCGCAGCCTTAACAGCATTGTGAAGAAGAGTCGCTTCCAGAATTTGGGGGAGCTTCAAAGACAGTCGACTGAAGCTGGAGTCCAGGTATCAAAAGTCACTGTTCACAGATGTGTCCGGGAAATGGGCTACAATAGCCGTATTCCCATGGTCAAGCCACTTCTGAAGCGTCTGACTTGGGCTATGGAAAAGAAGCAATAGACAGTTGCAGAGTGGTCCAAAGTCCTCTTTTCAGATGAAAGCAAGTTTTGTATTTCATTTGGAAGTCAAAGCGCCAGAGTCTGGAGAAAGGCTGGAGAGGAGCAAAATCCAAGTTGCTTGAAATCCAGTGTGAAGTTCCCACAGTTAGCGATGGTTTGGGGAGCCATGTCAGCTGCTGGTGTTGGCCCACTGTGTTTCATCAAGTCCAGAGTAAATGCAGCTGTGTACCAACAGATTTTAGGACACTACATACTTCCGTCTGCTGAAAAGCTCTATGGAGATGATGATTTCATTTTCCAGCATGATCTGGCACCTGCCCACAGTGCCAAAACCACCAGTAAATGGTGTACTGACCATGGCATTACATTGGCCTGCCAATTCCCCTGACCTGAACCCCATTTGTGGGATATTGTGAAGAAGAAGCTGAAAGACACCAGACCCAACAATGCAAATGAGCTAAAGGCCGCTATTGAAGCATCCTGGGCATCCATAACACCTCAGCAATGCCACAGGCCGATTGCCTCCATGCCACGCCGCATTGATGCAGTAATCCGTGCAAAAATATTCCCAACCAAGTACTGAGTGCATTAATGGACATTTTCAAATGTTTGATTTTGTTTTGCTGTTATAAATCTTTTTTTTTTTACTTGGTCTGAGGAAATATTCTAATATTTTGAGATAGGATATTTGAGTTTTCTTAAGCTGTATGCCATAATCAGCAATATTAAAATAATAAAAGGCTTGCAATATTTCAGTTGATTTGTAATGAATCCAGAATGTATGACATTTTTGTTTTTTTAATTGCATTACAAATAAAGAACTTTATCACAATATTCTAATTTTCTGAGACAGTCCTGTAGGTCATACCTGTCAAGATCGAGATTCTATTTACAGCACATGAGCAGTTCCATCCTGTACCTTTTGACAGCACAACTCCAGCAGCATGACGCTGTTAATGTACGCTTGTTTGTGATCAGCTCCATCAAAGAACGTCGGGAGAAAGAGAAGCACGTTTATTATCAGTTATATTGTTTTTAGACTTTTCTCCTATCTTAGGGAATCCCCTAGCTTATTTGTTGTTTTATTCTTAGTGTAGTTTTTGTGCATGAATTTTTTTTACAATCATTTTTTCAAACTATATTCTAGATATTTATTGTCTGACATAAATTCATGAAACCACATATTTTTCTCCAACATAACCAACTCAATCACATACTGCTGTCAAAAATCAACCAATAAACAACTTCAACAAATACTGTGGAAAAATCACAACATATTATCCGTATTAATTGGCTTTATAGTAAAAAGTAAGAGAGCATCGATGTGTATTTGTTTATTTTCAGTTGCTTTTCATGGGCATCGATCTTTTTTAGACGAGCCGAGGTGGTGATGCATTTTCTCTACATATTGCAGCATATGAATCAAATGACGTTCTCTTCTCAATAGACAACTGAAAATTCACATCCTTGTCATGAAGGGTGTATTTATTGCATGATTGTTGCATTATATAGCATTCTTTTTATTTATTATTCCATATAATGTGGAAAATACTGTTTTGATCTATGATTTCTGTGTAAATTCCCATTAACTGAGGGAAAATAGCTTGATTCTGCATTAATACGAAGCAAAGGGCAGAAAAGAAATCAGTGAAAGCTCGTAATCAGGCTTTACAGGGTTAAATTTTTGATGAGTATGTATCTCTTATCAGAGAGCCAATTGGAGGTGTATGCTTATGGTAAGTTCCTGCCTCCTAATTAGCATGTAGTGCAACTTGTGTCACTAGTAAGAAATTTGGAAGTCACTACTTCTACTTGTGAACATTTGCGCATCACTTGTTAACTAGTTACATCAAAAGACCCCTTTAACTAGTTTACTAGTGAGCATGTTGGCATTCACTAGTTCTACTAGTGAACATCCTGTACCTCACTAGTAGAACTAGTTAAGTCAAAATGCTGCACTAGCGCACTAGTGGATATTTGGGGCATGACTAGTAAACAAGTAAAAATGTTTAGACATACTAGTGTGATATCAAGGCTTCAAGGGGCTGTCACTTGTTAACTAGTCAGTGTTTTATCCTTTACAAGTTCACTAGTGGCTATTACAGTTCTCACTAGTTGACTAGTGCAAGAAATCCCAGGTCACTAGTTAACATGTGACAACAGTCGACATTCGACAAGTGAACATGTTAAAGCTTTTGTATGTTACATGTTTACTTGTAAGACTTTAAACATCATAGCTTGGTTCAGTGGGTCACAAGAGCATCAAAAAGCCGACCAGCTAGGATTTTGGCACTACTAGTGTGTTTCTACCTGTCACTAGGTAGTCTTATGTCAGCACTAGTTGGACACATGTTGCACTAGTTGCTGAAAACGAGTGACTGGTTCGAGTTTCTGTGCAACTTGTATGACAACGTGTATAACTAGTGTGGCTCATGTCCAACTAGTGCTGACAAAGACTATACTAGTGAAGAACACTAATGTTCGATATCAAGGATATGGAATAAATGCTCAAATGGCTTGCCATAGACTCGAGATATAAGGCAGACATTCACATGCTGTCCACCCAAAGCTCCATCATATTCAATTTGTGGACAAATTTACAAAACATATTACATCCTGAAAAAGGTGCAATTTCTCACCAAACATGCACTCGGGAGACTTGTTCAAAAGGAAAACAATATTACAATGAGTTTAATTTAATTTGTATAATAAACAATAAGAATTGTTGTCTCCAGAGGGAAATTAAATTTCCACTTACCTGCCAATTGTTTGCGACATGCGTGAAATTACAAAAAAACAACTCGCATACATAAAGGAAATCAGGGAGCTAGACATTAAAGACTGAGGCACTGAGTCTGAAGATGGATGCTATTTGCCTTGCTCAATGGCACCTGATCCATGTTCAGGAAACAGACTAGCATTTATCCAGCGAAAATTCTCAATTACCGGGATTTAAAACTATGATTAGGCCCATCCATGCTGGCCGTCAAGGCTTGTGTCCTGTAAGTGGTACAGATGCAGGATGAAGGGGTTCATTAAAACTTAAATAAATAACAAAATGAGAGAGCAAACAGAGATGTCAGTGTAAAGACTGTGTGTAACTCAAGAGACTCACACGACACACCTTTGTGTTGACACATCACCATGTACTTTCCTCATCTCCTTTAAGAGACGAGTAGTATGCATTTCTCCAGTATCTCAAGGGCTTTTTGAGTTTTGTCACGTTCTAGAAGGTGTCACGTTCTGGAAGGTTTGGTGTTCTTTTTGTGCCTTTTTGTTATCATGATTCTTAAAAAGAAAGCTGAGACAACATGTGAAAAACGTGTCAGACCCTTTTTTTTAATTTTTATTTATTTATTTTTTGTCTTGATCGACATTTATTTTATGTGACAGGGCCCGCAGAACCTATTGTGAAGGCCTCCAGGCAGATTTCTTTGACCCTGGCAACAAATAGTGGCTGAAATGTGATTGGTTAAATATGAAAATACACGTCTGGAAGCAGCACAACCAGGGGGCTAGCAATGAAAGGAAGCGGACAGGCCATGTGGAATTACTTAATACGTACTCATGGACGGAATATAATTAACATCAGTCTGTGATTCAGATATTTTTAGGCCAGCAGAGAAGGCCTTGCAGGCTCTGACGGTCCACCACTCTCTCTCTCTCGTGTAACGTCAGAGCTCCAACTTGGTGTCGTGGAGCCACGCCAGCATCTCTGGTCCCAGGTCGAAGAGGCCGGCCTCTGAGGGTGGTCTATATAGGGGGCAGGAGTTGATGATGTGGTCGGCTGTCTGCTCGGGGGCTCCACACTCGCATGCCGCACTGTCCGCCAGTCCCCACTGCCGCATAGACGTGTTGAAGCGCCCAACACCAGTTCTTAAGCGGTTCAGTGTGGTCCACTGCTGGCGAGGTAGTTCGTCTCCTCCTATGGCGCCGTCTCCTGGTTCCCAGACAGGTCCACCACAACACCACTGTTCGTGGGCTGCATCGTAGTATGTACATCTATGGACATCTGCTGGACAATTAGAGAATAACACCACGCACGTTCTCTGCAAACAAATCTGCGGGTACTTGCGAATATATTATAATGCCTCTGATTGTCAATGTTTTGTTGAAATGTGACAACATACAGAGAAACAAAGACACACATTTGAAAACCCTGATTTGGACATTTCTGATCTGGAATATGTTACGACGCAGTTGAGTAGCTGAATTCCAGCAATGAAATTAGGTAGGTAGGTAGATAGATAGATGAACGTCTCCGGTCGTTTCCTCGTGTGTCAGTTTTGTCATGGTTTCCGTTCGCGTCTCTGTGCACTCGCCCCGCATCTCCTGTGTCGACCCGTAATCAGTGTTATCCCCGTCACCTGCCTCTCGTTACCTGCCTCTCGTTACCTGCCTCTCGTTACCTGCCTCTCGTTACCTGTCTCTCGTTACCTGCCTCTCGTTACCTCCCTCTCGTTACCTGCCTCTCGTTACCTGCCTCTCGTTACCTGCCTTGTATCTAAGTGCGGTCTGCATGTCACGCCCCTGTCGGATCGTTCTGTTAGTTTGTCGGTTCCTCCTGTTGCTCTGCCTCTGTCAATTCTGTTTCTGTTAGCCAGCCTTGTCGGTCAGTCAGTCCCGTTGTTGTTCTGTTAGCCCGTCCTATTAGTTTGCCTCCCTGTTTCCTGTTTGTTCCTGCCTGTTTGGTCCCCTCATCCTCTCCTCCACCACCCTTTTCCCTCAATAAACCCTGGTCCAAGCTGCATTTGGTCACCCTGCTCCATTCCTGCACATGACAGGAAGTGAAGAGGGTAAAGATGAAAGTTATAAAGAAAAAAGTAAAAAATATATAAAACACAAATAAGCTAAGTTAGTTTTAAGTTAACGTTGTGTAAGTTGGATAAAATAATTGAAAAATTGAAAAAAAATAAAATAATAATAAGCGAAGTTAGCTTGAAGTTCACATACTGTAAATTACAGTAAATTACGGAACGTAATCTGTATGTGCCTCAAAGGTACAGTGACAATAAAAAAACTTTTTTTTTTATTGGGTATTTCGTTATAAATGATTTCTTTTTACATCTCTCTGATGTAATGCATTTGTTTTATTGCTATTTGTAATTATCTGCAGTATTTATTAAAGAGTTATCGTTGGGTTTTTGGCTGTGGAAAGAATTAAACGAATTATGTATATAGTGTACTCTTATGGAAATATTTGATCCAACATACGACTATTTCAACATATGAAGTAGGTCCCGGAATGAATTAAATTCGTATGTAGAGGTATGACTACTTACGAACTCGAAATCATATCGTCGAGCTCCCGACGGGTACGGCCGGTGTTGAGCCAAAAGTAGGTACCCCGTGAACATCCCCTGCAGGAGCGCGCACGCATTGAGTGAAAGATGGAAGCCGTTACCGTGCGTCAGACAGTACCAGATTGTTTTCAATAAAAACATGAAGAACACACTTTTGTATTTGCCAATTTCTATATTTAGAAGCAAATTTCTTTTTCTTTTATTTTGTTTTTAAATTCTCACTCGCGTTCTGCTCGAGGTGCGTTTAATGATCACTCGGATAACTCCCCAATTCCACCAAAAGGTAATGGCGAGTACGTGAGCACATTGCAAGGAGTACGTGGAAGCAAACAATAATTCATTAGCCCGACTTTTCCAGTGTCTTCTCGAGGGTAATTTTGGCAAGTGTAGAAAATTAGGTTTCTCCCTCCCCAAGCAAAGCTCAGAGCTCAAGAATAAAGTGACGTTTATTTTTTGTTATACAGGTTTGAAAAAGCAAAAAAACAGTTTTTTTTGTTTTCTGTGTGTTTTGCACAGAGTAATAGCGCAAAAAGTGTGACTTTTGGGATAGTCCAGCATGCATATATTTGTTTTTACATTGATTCCTATGGAAAACGTTGCTTCTACTTAAAAAAGTTTCTACTTACAAACACTGTGTGTGTGTGTGAGTATATATTTTGTTGCCAGCATTTTAGACATTCATTGTTGTATTTTGAGTTACTTTGACGTAACCATACATTTATTTTGCTATCTAAACTCTACAGTGACTACTTAACATTGTCTCAAAGTGTCATTTCGTCACTGTTGTCCCATGACAAGATATAATTAAAACATTGCAGAAATGAGAGGGGTGTACTCACTTTTGTGAGATACCATATATATACAGTATCTCACCTCCTGTTTTGTCAATTTACTGTTTGTTGTATACACACATATCTATATCTATATATCATATCTCTCTCTCTAAATAGATATATAGATAGATAGATATAGATGTGTGTATATATATATATATATATATATATATATATATATATATAATATATATAATATATATATAATATATAGTATATATATATATAGAGAGAGATAGAGATAGCGATATATATATCTATATATATATATCTATATATATATATATATATATATATATATATATATATATATATATATATATATATATATATATATATATATAGATGTGTGTATATAACAAACAGTAAATTGACAAAACAGGAGGTGAAGCCAAATTTCCCACAGGCTACGAACGCACCACCCTTGGGGGTTGTGATTGTGTGCTTCCAGACTGACTGGCAGCAGTAAAGCATGGAACTCACCAACGAGCGTTGAGCGACCCAGGCTGTGGACAGCCCTGAACCTGTATGTGCCCGCTCACTTCCACCAATTTTATTTACCAGACTCTTCATCATCACTCGTTGACATCCATTTGGGGCTGGCGGTAAAAGAAACACGAAGGACGCGGGACTGACTTGGCATCAGTCCCTGTAGGAGGATGGAGATAGAGAAAAGGACGAATGGGTTCGACTACCCGGAGAGAAACAACGCAAAGCCGGTTAACGGTAGGCTAACAGCAACGTTTGAATGAAAGTTGAACTGTCAAGATAGCCACTGACACATCTGTTTAACCCGGCTTGCCAACGATGGGCTAGCTGACCACAACGCTACCTGTAACACAAACCTGTGTTCACTCTAGTCAAGTTTAAAATGTTATTTCCATAACTCACTGTCCTGCCGCATTCTTTTGCGCCTTGTTGTGATTTTGACGTGTTTTTCTTTCATTGAGTGATGATGAATGTAGGTGGATCTCCGCGACTTGGCTTTCCTGCCTCTTAAAGTGCGTGCGCGGGCGGGCGGGCGGGCGCGCAGAGCGCGCGTGTGTGTGTTAGGAACAGAGGTCGGAATGTTTTTATTTGGTGGTGGTCAGTCAGGCGCGGGGTGATCGTAAAAGGTGAACTTTTGAACTTGGAAGAAACACTGACGCCATTAGTCCCCAAATCCGGTGTTGCACGCGCTCCATAAAATGGAAAAGAACCCAAATGAAGACAGTGAGAACTAGAAGATGACACATTTCTATTAGCATCTCTTTTGAAGTCATCTGTGCTTCCGGAGTCTGTAAAGTCCCCAGTCGACAGTGCTCTTGCTAAGATGAGTTAAGAGTTGAGCCCCGGGCCCACAATACTAACTGTGCCTTTACAGCATTGTCTGTGTCAGGCGCCAGTCCATATCGTTACCCCCACGCGGGTGATTGATGATTTATTGACGTTTCCGAGATTAAAATTCCTCTAATCCCCATGACGGATGTGGACACTAATTGTGAGGATTGTTTGATTTGTGCCCATCGTTTGATTGGAGAAGAACAATCGAATGAAGTTTTCCAATTCAATATACGATGCCTGCAGATACATGTCATTAGTCATGCTCAAAAGCATTGCAACATGATCATTGTAACAATAATGAAGACGAAATAATTACTTTCAAAATTTAGGCAAGCTACATGTAATTACTGTAACCAACAGATAATCAAACAGAAATTGATACTTTGGGACTGAGAATAATAGAGCAATTAAGAGCAACTAAAAAATGTATTCAGACATTCCCTTCTAAATAATTTATATTTGATATGATTTCAAACTAATATTTTAAAAATCATCTGCCCTGTAGATTTAATTGCCCATTTGATGCCTAACTGGCATGAGCAACCTCATGTTAGTACACATTTGGTTCTTGTTGATCTATAGTTGTGGTTCAAAAGCTACAGTTTGCAATTTAAATGTATATATTTTTCCCCTTTAATAATGAAATTATGTCAAGATCTTAACTGAGTTAATTTCTTGATTAAGTGATTGACTTCTTAAAGTGGTACTGTTTTCCTGACATATGACCACTTGATCAGTTTTCAGATGATTGTCTACTGATAATATTTTCCTTATTGCTTCCTATGTTAAAGTCCAGCTGATTAACCTGTCACTCGGTGGACGGAGTATTGCAGAAGTGTTGACTATTTAAGCCTTTCTATTACCTCACATTGTTTTCCAAACAAAGCAGCTTAGCCCCCCCCCATCCACCTTCTGTTGCAGAGCCTCCACCAAGCCACTTTTGAAGAATAAATTGAATTTTTATTGATATTTGAATTGAGAAAGGAATTTCTTTCCACCTTCCTGCTCGATGAAACGTGCAGGTTTTAATATAATTAAGTTCACTGGAATTAGAGGACAAAGCAGAAAGACAGGTTGGAAGGGAGGCTTGCATATGTTTGGCCCAGAAGGGGTGGAGGTGCAGCCTGGCATGGTGGGGCAAATAGGCTGAAAGAAAGTGCTTTGTCAGCTCCTGCTTTGTAAAGATGTCGGCTCTAGAATCTGGCCTGTCCCTTGGGGTAGAGTGAAGGGAATGGCTGGCAGTGGGTGGTGCAGTGACAGGATGCAAGCCCCCTGCCCCCCTCCTGCCGAGATGCTTGAATGATGAGCCTGGAGGAGTACAGTAGAGGAGGGGCTAATGCAGAAGCTGGGTGGAGGAGTCGGGGGTAGAGGCCATCCTTGAAGATGTGATACACCATGTAGAGGTTTCCTCCGCTTTCTGGTTTGAGAGCCATCACTTTGTAATCAAGCAATCTTCTATTACAACCCCCCTCAAAAATCATCAGTGTTGAATGGAGTTTTTGTGTTAGCGAAATCTATCTCGATAGACTGGCCGAAATCCAATTCAAGGATGGTATATTTTTAAGTGAAGCGATTTGATTTGAGAGAGCGAGAGCGAGAGCGTGCGCGAGAGAGAGAGAGAGAGAGAGAGAGAGAGAGAGAGAACGAGAGAGAGAGAGAGATGAGAGATGTCCTCCCTATGCCTATGTGGGATTCCTCCCACATTCCAAAATCATGCATGTTAGGCCAATCGTCCTCTCCAAATTATTCGTAGTGCGAGTGTAAATGATTGTTTGTCTATGTGTGCCCTGCGATTTGGCTGACAACCAGTTTTTGGTGTACTCCCGCCTATCACCCAAAAGCTTGCTGGTATTTAAAACACTGTAAAATGTCAACAAACCACTAGGGCTGCTCAGTCAATTGAAATCATTCATGATCACAATTTTGGCTCCAAACGATGTTAAAATTCATTAATCCAGGAAAAATTATCACTTGGTGTGACGTGCATGCGCAACTCAACCGCTACACCGCTGCTCCCGCGTGTGTGGAGAGTGGAGCTCCAGGCCATATTTAACAGGCAGTGTTGTACCTGAACGAATTCAATTAATGAAAGTTTTGGACAAACGTGAACTGAACATCACGCATCTTTGCTTCGTAAACGTTTTTGTGAACACGCTCATTTTGGAACAATGAATGATTTTGAACGGTGGTTTACAGTTTCGTTCAAAGATACCAGTTTTTCTCTTCTTAGACTTCAAAATAAAACCCTGCTAAACACACTGTAAACAAGGCAGGGGGATTTGGCAACCCAGGTCAGAAACGGTCACACGGCGCAGTGCTCCCAATGGCGTTGAACCACAAATTACTTAGTCTTAATGAGATTGTTTCTGTTTCAGTCATTTATTTGGGCTTTGCACCTTTGCACTTTTATGTCCTAAATTCTAAATGTTTTCTGATTTTTTGGGCAAACACGAAATTATACATTCACGAAAAATGAAAAGTTAATTAAAGCAAATATAGTGTCAATGAAATGGGTGAAAACAATGAGAAAATACCAAAATGACAGAGAGTAACAGCTTGAAGCAACTTTTTGTTTTATTGGAGGGAGAAAAGAATAATAAACTTTTCATTTTTGAAACCACAAACTTAGTTCATAAAATTTCAAACTAGTTCATTTTAAAATTTGTGAACTGAACTTTCAATTAGTTTGTGTAGAAAATGAACTTTCCCAGCACTATTAACATGTTCAATAAATACGGTTACAAACATGTTCAAGGAAGGCTGTTCCAATTTCCAAAACGTAATCCTGTGAACAATCATGATTCCAATATTGATCAAAATAATCGTGACTTTTATCCATAACTGAGCAGCTCTACAAACCACATCTTAATGAAAATTTAAAAAGTTCATTTACACTTAGCTGTTGAGACAGTAATGTTTTTTTATATTTCCAACTATCAATCAGATGTAACCCAAAAGAAGCATTTTTGAACACCCCCCCATGTAATGCCCCCACCTTCAAAATAAGTCTTAAAACTAGATTGCTTGATAAATTAGCATTTCAAACAATCCAAGTGATTCATTTCACAGCACACTCCATGACAGATGGTGAGAGGAATTTAACAACTCAGGTTTGATTAATGTAGCCAAATAGCTGTCTGGGAGCAATTAAAGAAATCATTCAACGTGGTTACATCATACAGTGAAATTCTTATTTTGCATGTATTTTTGTGAAAATTACAGAAAAAAATAAATAAATAAAAAGTAAAGTTTATTCTTTGCATAAGAAATATTTATGGGCTGACCAAAGTAATGCACAATAAAACAAAATGCGATGTAATGACTTCCAAATGATTTACATTTAAGTAGACTAATCTAAATTAATGGGTTATACATATTATAAAAATGATACAACTACTTATATTGCACAGTGTTTGAAAAAATATTTTTTCTGTTGGTTATGTATTTTTTTAGATGCTGCTTAAAATAATTTACTTTCAAGTGTAAGACAGTACTTTAAAAATATTCTACTGAAATGTAAGAGATGCTTGATTTAGAGTTATAAATTTACCTGTATTATATATACCTGAATTTAAAGAACTGACACTTCTGAGCTATGAACTCTTTGAAATTTCATAATTTAATGGCATTTTCTTTAATTTATTATTGTATGTATATGTGTGTGTGTATGTATGTTTTTATATATATATATACGTATATATATATATATATATATATATATATATATATATATATATATAGTATATATATGTATATGTTTGACACTTTGTGTCAAAGACGCAGCCGATCACAGCAACATACTCAGTCGATACCTGCAACCTTTAACTTACCGCTGCGCACGAGCTGCAATCGCGATAAGCTGAGGTAACTCACGCAAGACGTAAGGCACGGTGACGCAACTTCGCTTTAAAGGTATCTGGCGCTATTTAGTGTTGTGCATGGTTATATTGTCTAGACCCCGAATGTAAGACGATCCCCACTTTTTCAGTGTTATTTCAATGCAAAAAACATCGTCTTATATTCGGGCCAATACGATATACAGGACTGTCTCAGAAAATTAGAATATTGTGATAATGTTCTTTATTTTCTGTAATGCAATTAAAAAAACAAAAATGTCATACATTCTGGATTCATTACAAATCAACTGAAATATTGCAAGCCTTGTATTATTTTAATATTGTTGAGTATTAAGCAAGTATTAGCACAGGGGACACTGAATGATGATGATGATGATGATGATGATGAAGGTCTTCCTCGGTCCTAGAGGTGTTAAGGTAGAACAGCCTTCATGTACGTAGCTGTTTCCAGGCAACACACATATAATCACCATAGAAGGGTCAGATGGTGACATAACCACAATAACAATACCTTTACTTGCCACTGTTTGTTATTCAAGCTAATTGGGTGATTTTTTTTTTTTATATGAACTTTTGCATTTGTGTTGTTAGATGCCGCTTTATACTTTCGGCTGCAGCTGAGAAAGCAAATTGACTCTTACTAATAAAAATGAAACAGTATTTGATTGTTATGCGTATTTCCTACGGAATGTTAAAAAAGTTCATCCTAGTTACTTTTAATTCTGAATATGAATTATTGATAAGAAAAAAAACGGTGTTGTATGTATGTATTGATTCTGAATTTAGTTCAAATACAAGGGCTGGAAAATAATCTAAAAAAATGATTATAACAACGTTAGTGAATCACAATTAATTCCAGAGATACCGTGTTTAAAATAGCCCAGATTGTATTTCCCGTAATTGTGGTAATCATCAGCCATCCAGCGTCACGTTTGTGGTTTTTGTTGTTGTGTGAGATGTGATGGTCTTGCGGGGGAGGTGGCAGCAAGCTCTATGGGAACGGTGACCAGGGTCAGTGGGATGTTGCTCTTGAAGCATTAATGGCCTGCTCTGCTGACCTCCGTGTAACCCAGGAAAGTATTTACAGCCTCCACTTGATCCATGAGGAACAGGCCGTATGACAGTGAAGCTGATTTCTGAGGTCTCCGATAGCTTCATCCTGGCACAATCCAAGGCTGAAATAGCTGAAAGGGAAGGGAAGGAAATGGCAGGGTGTGCATTGAGCGTATTTTGAAGGCGAGATTGGCCCAAGCTGTCAGGGGGAATTGGTACTGTAATGTTGGTGAGGTGCCGGCTATGCTTTTATCAGGCCTGTGTGATATTCAACACGCCATAAACATCCTCCATTTGAGTTTGAATTTAGGAGGAAGGCGAATTCACAGGCAGATGCAAAAGACTGATCTTGGTATGTCAATTAGAAATGGCTTCCCTGTAAAATTTCCTGTGTTGGAGGATGCAGTTGTCACTGGGCTGTAAAGCATCAGCGGAGAAGGTCTTTATCAAACTGGACTTGTTGCTCTGTGATGTCGTCCGAATATATCGAGATACACAAGTTGTGTTTCGTTGTGAATGAGCTGCTCTACCCTGGCTAAAAATATTACAAAGATGCTTGCTAGTTAAAGCCAACTATGTCCTGCAGCACCATGTCCTCCCATGGTAACTGGTTCACAGACGCAGTCGAGGCACCATAATCATTTCACAGCCAACAGAAAAGACACACAGAGCCACATACATTGACTCTTTGCAGGAATCTGCTAAAACCGTTTAGTTGTAATTACTGATTCCCACAAACACTGTTGTGTGATACTTTCGTCTTGAAGAGACTACACGGTATTGTTGACAGTGTGCTAGTATATGTATATGGCTGGACTTTAATATATAGTTAATCACATTTACAATGATGTCCTTCCTTGAATCATGTTGTCTTATTTCTACACAAACAGTGAACTTATAATCAAATGGTATATGTACAACACATTTAGTATGATGACTTCAGCACACACAAAGGCCTAAGGGAGTTGAGAGGTCAAACGTTGGTACCCATCACAATCGGAAATCCTGCATCTGCATACTATGATACGTGATGACTTTTTTAAACTCGGATGGATAATGTAAGGGTTGTTTTGATCATGTGATGATTGTTATCAGATGGCCGCCTTAGGCTTGAGTTTGCACAGTGCAGTATGCTGGCTGACTCTGTGAGGCAGTAAAACTCTGACCCCTGGCATGATGAAAGGCAAGTTGCTCCTTTGAGCGTGTCAAGCCACGTTGAAGAAGCCCCCACCCCGATGACCATAACGTGACCCTCAGTTGGGACGCCTGCCGGGATTAGCGCAGATAAAGACATACATTCATTAGCTTAACATAACATACGCATACGAATACTGCAGAATGCTCAGCTCTGAGGGGCTATTAAAGCGGCCTTCATCTTATTGTTTGATCTTTAAGAATTGTATTTGCTCCGTGGCCATCACTGAAGAAACCAACCCTAAACTGTAATCTGACGTGGGGGCGAACATTGTGACACATTTCTAATCAATGATTTACTGTAGATTTGCAACACAAGTGAAGCGACAGAGTACTTTCTATCACTCCCACACTGTACATCTGAAATATTACCTAAAGTTTATGTGGGGGATACATTTACAAGAGATAAATGGTTTTCTTGTGGGTTCATTTGTTAAAACAATGGGTAAGATGGTAATGCTTTCATTATTTTTAAGCTTTTACTTTAAATTACACTCAAACCTAAAATAGTCAACTAAGGTGCAAGTACATTTATCTAACTCAAATACATTTATGTCTCTTTTAAGGCCACTGTATTAGTGTGGGTTACATTTGCTTTTTTACTTTGGTTCAGAGAGCAGCTTGTTTGGATTGATTTCTCCGTGTTCATCTAATTACAGAGCTGAAGTTAACAGTCAATATGGTTTGTTTAGAATAAAGATTGAATGCAGAGTATACAGCTAGCCTAGCTGTGGTATCCAGTCAGCATGCCCGTTTGTTACACGGTTCCAAATTTGGTTTAGCAAGTTTGCTTTCATGTAGCATGATTATATTCACACGTCTTACGATGCTATAAAATATATTGTTTATGTAGTGCTGTATGCAGGAAATGAGATCAAACTGAATCGATGGAACATGGCAAATCCATCATTATCAGGTGGTTTAGCAACACAAGAGATGCTGTGAACTTGAGTGACACTGGGATGCAACGCCACAGGGACTGTGCGCTTTGTCAGTCAGAAGCAGCGGGGAGGACAGAGTAGACATTGTGCTGAACTGTGTTACACACTGAGGTCAAGGGTCAGGTGTAGAGGTCAAAAGGATCACCACAGAGCAGCCTGTGAAACCAACGCTCAAGTTCCTTCACAATCTGTGCTATATGAGATGCATTGAGGAGAGTTGTGTGCCACACTAGCTGGAAGCTGATAGTTTTATTATGAGACTGTTTTTAGGAAAGTGCACAAAGTGTACAGTAACCCCTTGCATCATAATAGTTTTCTCTTCATCAATTCACCCATTTTCATTTCTTCTTCCTGTGGACCCTATCGACTGCAATTTGTTGAAACGCTAAACCTTTTGCGTCTTTTATGCTCTTTTGGAAACGCCCTCAGATACCACAAGATGCTGCCAAAGGCCTGCCTGAATCCCAAAGTAGCAGAAATTGGTGTGAAGTATGTTAATGGCAGTTGTGGAGTCGCTCATCACCATCCATCCATCTGCCCGTCCATCCATCCATCCATCCATCCATCCATCCATCCATCCATCCATCCATCCATCCATCCATCCATCCATCCATCCATCCATCCATCCATCCATCCATCCATCCATCCATCCATCCATCCATCCATCCATATGCCCGTCAATCCCTCCGTCCCTCCGTCCGTCCGTCCGTCCATCTTCTGTACCGCTTGTCCCCACGGGGGTTGCGGGCGTGCTGGAGCCTATCCCAGCAGTCATCGGGCAGGAGGAGGGGAACACCCTGAACTCGTTGCCAGCCAACCAAACCTAACTCAACCCAAGAGTACTAAAGAAACGAAACGAAACAAATAAAATATTGGGTGCCAAATCAAGAAGCATTAATGGCATTAATCAAGTGTGTGGGGGTCCACAATAGTAGTCAGACACGTTTATAATTCTCAGCCCTGTCACGTCTCCGTGCTAGTCCTCGGGAGCGTGATGACCAATACGGAACTGCGTGGGCTAATCAGTGCTGACCGCAGCCACCTGTGGCCTTATTATTGGCTGATTTGGACTCGTAGTTAAACCCCGCATGACCGTCACTCCTGGCCGGTTCGTCAACGTTGGTGCACGCATGCCTGCCACCTGTCTGTGCTCTCCAACGACGCATGACGCGCGCTTGCTGACGGGCTCGTCATCTTGCCTCGTGCACTTGCTCTGCTGGCCTTCCAGCCCTCCTTTTTCCCCTTTCCCCTTTCCCTAAATAAAGAGACCGTGTTGCACATGGTTGTCCCGCCTCATCTGTGAAAACCCCTCAACCCATTTTGTTTTTAAAATATTTATTAAATATTATTTGCTTTTATTTTGACAACTTGGAGACCTCACACTCGCGCCGTCGGTTGTACAAGATGAGGAGAGCGAGGGATCACATGCTGCCCGCGAGTCACTAGTTGCCCACCCATCCCTAAGCTTAAAAATGACCCAATAAAGCTTTTATAGCATCTGCAGAGATAAAGAGCACAGCATCCAGGTGGCTGTTAAACATTGGAAACATCTTCACAATTTGTGACGACACCATCTGCTTCTTCAAAGCTCTCTGTGGCAAATTGAAACTCCGCACTGCTACGCTTGGGCGTCTCTACTACAGGGGTGTTAGATCGAGTGGTGCCTGAGGGGTGAAAAGCTCCTTTAGACTCTGATGACCTCACAACAATACCAGCATCCATTCTGCCCCAATGCAGTGTGAAAACAATGACCCATTTGTAGCTACTGGTTTCCTCCCATCCATCTTACAGTCGGGTGGTGAGATTGATGGATTGATTGATTTTGCCGAGTGTTGTTGTCACCCAAACCTCAACTGTATTGTGCGATCTCACAAACCATTTCCTGTGTCAGCTAGTCATTAGAAAGCTAAACCTTATTATTTAAAAAAAGAACAGATTTTTATAAATGGCTGTGGATCACTGAAAAAGTTGTTTTGATCCATCATTTCATTTATACTGGGACTTATCTCCCGCACTAAATAAACACAGATCTGTCATGGATCGGATGGAGCAGGGCGACCAAATGCAGCTTGGACCAGGGTTTGTTGGAGAAAACAAAAACAGACTCGAAAACGACAGGAACCAAAAGAGACATGAAGCGTGACGACGACAACGTTACGACATCAGGACCCAAAAGACATCAAGAAAACAATGATCCGACAGAGTGTGAGGGGCAGACTGGACTTATATACACGACAGATAACAAGAGGCAGGTGAGAATAATCAAACTAATCATGGGCACACAGGAGGGGAGGGGTGAGCACACATACAGAAACCATGACAACAGACACATAGTGGAACGGCTGGGACGAGACGTGACAAGATCCTATTCCAACCATTATTATGTAATATTTTGTTTGAACCCTATCACTTTTTTGGGGCTCGAATCACCTTAGAGTTGTGTTACTTTGTATTTTGGTGAACCGTCATGTCGACAGTTAGGTCAGCAGGTGAAAGTATTTGTTCTGGGAGTACAAAGGTTAGCACACCTTGATGTGCTAATGTCACCAACAGTGGCAACCTTACTCTATTCCAGGGGTCACCAACCTTTCTTAAACCGAGAGCTACTTCCTGGGTACTGATTAAGGCAAAGGGCTACCAGTTTGACACACACTTCTGAAATAGCCGGTTTGCTCAATTTGGCTTTCACTATGTGTTATTATTGTCATTTCCAGTTCACACGTAAGTGTGATTTTAACAAGAATAGCAAAAATTCAGTCAAACCTTGGTTTTTGACCACAATCCGTTCCAGAAGGCGGTTCGAGAAGCGAATCGGTCGAATTCCGAATCTATTTTTCCCATTACAAATAATGGAATTTTTTTTAATTCGTTTCAAGACAAAAAAAACCCCGCCTTTTTAAAGCATTTTTTCATTTGCGCGTATTTGTCCGATCGCGCAACTGCAGCGCGCCGCCAAACGCGCCACCGTAGCGCGTCGCCCACCGCGCAACTGCACCGCGCAACTGCACCGCGCTGGTCGCATTATTGTAACAGAGCCGTCGCTGAAATTTAGAAAATATCTTTAATGTCCTGATGTACTTTCCAAAATTTAAGTGGACCTAAGTGTGCAGGGAGCTTAATTTTGTCCGATCGCGCAACTGTGGCGCACCGCCGCACCGCGCTGGTCGCATTATTGTGACAGAGCCGTCGCTAAAATTTAGAAAATATTTTTAAAGTCCTGATGTACTTTCCAAAATGTAAGTGGACCTCAGTGCGCAGGGAGCTTAATTTGATCCGATCGCGCAACCGCAGCGCGCCGGGCGCTCACTGTCGCATTGCTTTAAGAGCGTCTTTGTGTTTTAGGATGGCTTTACTGCTCCCCCTTGCTTTCTTTGGAAGCATGATTAGGGGTTAGTACAATCCTCAAAGTAACGAAAATACCAGCAGCACCCCATCTCCACTGTACACAGTGTTAACAGTTCACTGCTTCCCCCTCCTGAGACGTCGGATGATGGACCAGAATTTTCTCGAAGCCGTCTGGAAGTCATTTACCATGGCCTAGCCTAGCCGAACTGTGCCCACACCCGGGTTTTTGCCCCAGCAACTGCCGAAGCCAAAAAGGCCCGATCGGACTTAATGTAGTTTTATAAAGCACTAATTTAGATTATTTCAATAAGATGCCATTGTCTATGCCTGGTAAAATTATGTTGTTCAATGCAGAAAATAAAAACTGAAAATCCAGGAAAAAAAACACATTGAAAACATGTTATTCAAGATATTACAATGACGCAATACACATATTAACAATAAAACGTGCCCAGATGTGCCTTAAGTTTTAAGTTAATCCATGAGGTTGATGGGTCTGGAAAATAAATGAGCACCAAACAACAACCTTTGAGAACTATGCTAAAGGTTTTATGTGCACTCCACTCCAGTCCAGTATATAATATGAGGTATCTCAGGATAAGCGTTTCAATACCTGCCTGTTTATTTACTATATATCCGTCCTCAGTAGCAGATGTTTAGGCAGTAAACTAGTTTTATTTGTGGCTCAAAGTTTAATGAATAAATACAAAACGTTTTATTTTATGGCAGAAAAATAACATCAGTCCCACTGGGCTAGTTTGAATGGCATTCTAGGGACTGACAGCACCAGAGACAAACAGGAGATTACTCCACAAACAAAATAATAAACATGAGATGCTAACTTCTACACTTTTTTTCCCATTTGAAATGGCTATTTTTATTCATAACAAAATACTCTATTTAGATATATGGTTTGTAACTTATGTAAATTCCCTGCTGCAAAAAACCTCCATCCCTTTAATTAAGGTTTTTGCAAATAAAACTTTTATAGTCATCAGATAAAACTAGTCTTCAATATGATGTGTGATGTTTGATCCGAGAGAAAGCTAAACAAAGGTAAGTATGGAAAGTAAAAAAAAAAAAAATACAGCTAAGCCTTGATTTTAAGAGCTTCAATTCCATGCAACTTTTTGTCTAACGCGGTATGGTCATGGAGCCCAATTTTTTTCTTCATAAATACAATTTACTACTAACCTTAAAACATTTGGAAACCAACATGCAACCATCACATAGATGGCAATCTGTAAGGGCTGTTTGAGCTTTATAACTCCTTATGCTAATAGGATCGGACATCCTGATCGCTACCCGGAAATGGTGAGTGGACCCCATTAAAGTGATGCATTTTCGAGACCTCTTAGATTTCTCAAGGAAGCAACGGACTAAAGCTGTAAAGCAAAAGGGCAATATGGACTATTTTAAACATTGAAGTTAAGAACGACTTTTGGGATTAATTTAAAGTCATGAACGTATGCAATGTTTTCATGTACCGTAATTTTCGGACTATAAGTCGCGGTTTTTTTCATAGTTTGGGTGGGGGGGCGACTTATACTCAGGAGCGACTTAGGAGCGAATATATATATGTTTTTTTTTCACTTTTTTGGGCATTTTATGGCTGGTGCGACTTATACTCCGGTGCGATTTATAGTCCGAAAATTACGGTAATGTAACATCGCAACATTACATGTCACAGTTTATAGATGCTCGCTGTTTCAGAGATCGAAAATTTCATTCAAATAACGTTTCTTTTGAACACGTTGTAGTTCTTTTTTATCTGCTATTGCTCTATTTTGTTATCGTTCGGTGAGCATGGTTTTGCTGCAGTAAAACGATGTCTATTAGTTTTGTGTTCTGATGTTTGAGTCCAAATTCATTTTGGTAAAGACTTTTTATAATTTTTAATTATGAACAATGACATTATTCCCCAAATGGAAATACGTGTTTCTTGGTACGTTTCTCCCGACTGCAATTTCACGAGACTCTCGTATCTTTTTCATCGTTCTGTAAATTCCCTCTAAAGTGTGCAGCCAGATTTAAGAGTTGTTCGCTGGGTGGGCTTGATTAGAACAGTATCTGTCCAGATTCTGCCAGGCTGGCACGGAGAGGCCAAGCTACTCAAATAACAAGCTGACGTTGCCCTCGGGTGGCCATGCGTAACCTCAGCCATCTGTGAGTGAAAAACAGGGACAGTGATGGACTGATAGAAGTGATATGAATGTCGGAGAGAGATTCCAGGCTCTACTAATGCATAGTTGCTGGTTGAGGATTTCAAAGAGTGAGGTACTTAGTGTACATTCAATATCTGATGCATTAAAATCATGGTTGAAGCTTCCTCTTGTGGCATCTTGCACAAACAATGCTACCATATGGCACCTTCTGTGGGTAAAGTGATTGTATTGGAAAGTGACATTTACTGGTTGAACGCTTGGAAATTTTACAGACATTTGGCTCATTTGTTCAGGTTTTCCTAAAATTAAAATTCCAAGACTTTTTGCCCAAAGGCAATTTCCCTTGACTGTCTCCAAGAGAAAACATGTAACATATAGTATACTGTATTAAACTTCTTTAGGACTCTGTTTAATCATCTGTTGCATTCCTTACTATTAATTTACAGCCGTAGTAATTGAGTGGATCTCTCTCCTTTTTGTATGTACCATAACATGGGATGCTTAAAAGGTACAAAAAAGTAAAAATATCACACGCGTTCCATGCATCAGTTCTGATTGCAAATCATCCATCCAACCTCCTTCTCATCGGGGGATTCAAGAACTGCCAGAGAGAAAGGCCTGATACAGTACTGAACCACTGCAATAAATGCCAGACAGAGCATTATGGTCTACATCTAAGGAGGGAGATATATGGGACACTATCATGTATGTTATTTGATGAGGAGCTGATAGAGTTGGAGGTTGTGGAGGTTTATAGGTGAAAGGTTAAAGATGCAGCCTTTCTTTGTCAGCACACAATGGGCCATAGCAGACCAGGCTCCGGCTGTATTGCCTGCTTCTTAAAGCTTTCTTAGCCTCGGGCCATAATGATCAATAAGATGTCACGAGGATTAGCAACAGAGACCACACACTGGTCATTTTCAGTACACACTGCTAGCTCAGAGAACTGCATGAACGAAGACAAATCATGTCCTCATCTCGAAAACGTTTGCCTGTATTGAATAGTTTAGCAGTAAACCATGGTAACCAATTGTAATTTTTAGTTATTTTTAATATTGTATGGGCTGAGCGAGTGAGTTAAAGAGGGACTAAGGGAGCAAATAGACAAGCTGAAGGGTAGCGACGTATGTGTGAGCCTTGCATTGGACATACAAAATAAAGCACTTGGATTCACAGCGAAGGTTCGTGAATTAGCCCTGATGTGCAGGTATCTCTGATTTATGCCTTCAAGTAGCAGACAGAGTTCTCTTGTTCTGGCACAATGTTCTTGTAGCCTCGAGCAAGAATTGCTAACACTTGGCTAGAATGTTTGAGACAAAGTCCTTTGACATGTTGAATATCTGAATTCACGAGTTCTAGTCTTGTAAATATTGTCAGTTCAAATCCTATTCATCTAATTACACTTTGATCAAATTGGGACTAATTGGTTTATTTGCTGGAAAGTCAACATTTGTGAGGGAATTTTGTTTATGTTTATATCTGTCACATGTCGTTGACTAAGATCTAATGGAACTGAAATTGTTCGTGGTACAAATTTTCATTGGATTCCCCCCAAAAATAATTTGTAACAAAGCCTCTCAATCACAGATATCAAACTCAAGGCCCGGGGGCCAGATACGGCCCGCCACATCATTTTATGTGGCCCGCAAAGACAAATTGTGCATCAAATTCGTGTGTCATTACTAGAATTGCAAATTGTCTTCACTTTTAATAATATATATTTTTAATATTTGACCAGTTTTTACTCGTCTGATTTGAAAACGAGTTATTTGTCAGTTTGTTTTGTAGCTTTTACTGTATATAATATGAGGTGTATATCAAAAAACATTTGATTCTAAAAAATGTATCGGGTGCTCATACATTGATTTGGGTTGACAGTTGGTTTGATAATACTATTGCTTATATAATAGTTATTCGATATCTTTATATATCGTTATATGGGCCTGTGGAATATTTTGAAGTGCAAGCGCCGTCAGCTGCGCGCACGCATTGTTGACAAAGGACGATCGATGGATTTAATGAATTGGAGTGACACAGATGGTTTTATTAACGTGTTATGTACCGTATTTTCCGCCCTAAAAGGCGCACCTAAAAACCTAAAATTTTCTCAAAAGCCGACAGTGCGCCTTATAGGCCAGTGCGCCTTATATATGGATCAACTGATGAATTTGTTGATCCATACTGGTTGTACACAGTGCTCTGCCAAAATGTTTCAGTACGTTTTAGTACGACTAGTAAATTACAAGGTCGCATCGCTTCCCAGCATTACGGCAACTGTAGTCAGGGGGCGTCACCGAATAGCTGTTGTACCCGCGAGGCTATTTCATGTCAAAATAGGCTGCTCTGTTAATGTTTCGAGTAAATCTACGGATCGATATGGAAGGGAAACATAGGTAAGTAGTACCAATGCGTTAGATCGAACTTTAGTCAGTTCCGATCATTTTATAGGAGATCGTTTGAGAAACGCGATTGTTTACACTTTGCTGAGGCTCATGGGAGATTGCGAGCTGAGGCTCGTGAGACTTTGCGGATGGCTAATGCTATTGCGATAGCTGCTATACGTACCAGGCTATTTCATGTCAAAATAGGCTGCTCTGTTAATGTTTCGAGTAAATCTACGGATCGATATGGAAGGGAAACATAGGTAAGTAGTACCAATGCGTTAGATCGAACTTTAGTCAGTTCTGATCATTTTATAGGAGATCGTTTGAGAAACGCGATTGTTTACAGAGGGCTCGTTGGTTATTGGCTAGTGGATGCATACCGCAACCCTAGTCAACCTCAGTTTGATGCAGTATAGCTTCTATTTTATGCGCCTTATAATCCGGTGCGCCTTATATATGGACAAAGTTTTAAAATGGGCCGTTCATTGAAGGTGCGCCTTATAACCCGGTGCGCCTTTTAGGGCGGAAAATACGGTAATAGTTTTTTGAATAACTCTGAATTTTACGTCAGGGCCGTTCTCAGCTCTTCGTTTGTGTTTATGTCACGTTAGCATACCTATCGTTTAGCCTGTTGTTGCTCGTTCATGACTGTTCTTGGTGTTGGATTTTGTCGAATAAATTGCCCCCCAAAATGCGACTTATACTCCAGAGCGACTTATATATGTTTTTTTTCACATTTTTGGGCATTTTATGGCTGATGCGACATGTACTCCGGAGCGATTTATAGTCCGAAAATTACGGTATTTTATTTTATTTTTTTATATAGTATGTTATTTTTATTCAACCGCAATATCACTGCATTGTTGTAAGCTGTATGCAACGGAATTTCGTTTTGTATGCACCCTGTGCAGACAAAATGACAATAAAGTTTGTCGAAGTCGAAGTCTAAGTTAGAGTTTCACCAATGTTAAAGGTCTTATATGTCAGAATCAGGTTTTTTTTCACATTTTTATGCATCACTTAGCCCTAAATGAGTCTGAAACATAGTTCAGGTTTTACATCTATGTGGTTTATTGTTTGCATACAATAGCTTTTGAAAGGCAAAAGGCCAGGACATTTGAGTCAGTGCCGTTTTTACATACGATAGATTCATGACTCATTCAAGTACTTAGCTACCTCAGGGTTGCTACACAGCCAGTTAATGCAGAAAAAATGGCTGACTCTGCCAACACACTTGTGTCTTGGGCAAAGCTAAAACTTCTCAAACTGCCTCAATTTATTTTTGGTGGAGAAAAAACAATATTTTGGAACCAGAATTGTACTGTTAGGGCGCATTTTGTGAATTTGATCATCTTAAGGTTTCACACACAAATATAGTACATTTCCAGGTTTTAAGTGAAACAAACACACATAAACATTGGTCAGTCCCCCCTCGCAGTTGCGAAATTGCAAAGGATTACCACGGAGGTAGAGTAAAACAAAAGCATTTGGAGTCCAACAGAGAGCCAGCCGGAGACCGTAACTTTGCACTGGTCAGTCTGCCATAGGGTGCTCGTTAGGCGGTCGGGAGTTCCTGAGTGTCACTGTGAGGAAAAAAAAGAAAGAAGGAAAATTTTTCCTCCAGGGCGACTGGACCAGCGCACTGCCGTGGCCACCTCGTATGGAAGTGCACACAAGCAGCCGTACCTACTGTGTCATTGAACATGTGCAGAAGTTGAGCTGGTGTGTTGCATCTCGTGGATATGTTCATTACTGAAAAGGCCCCACATTAAAGCTTGCTTTTAAAAATATCCATCGTTCAGCCTCTTAAATATAACATGCATTGGCTTTCTTTTCACACGGTTGTTATCGCATGAACCCAACTCTTCCAGCGTGAACCCCGTAATCTAGTGGTCTCGCCGGTGCAGCTTTCCGGAAGCGCACCCCACACGACTGCAGTCGGGATCATCCAACGCCAATTAACGTCGATTTCCGGAGTTTTGTCCAAGATTTCCCGACATTTCGTGTCGAAAACTGAATGTCGAGTACCTGTGTGGTCGACTTCCAGGGTTCTTCTGTATTTTACTCTGCAATTACATTTCTCTGCTCTTTTACGACTGGCATTAAAGGATGACCGCACACAATTTGCTTCCTTTATAAACATGTCACACAAAAAAATGTAAATTATAATTCTATTCCTGGTCGTCCTCCTGCTTCATTTTCCCCAAAATGTTCACTTTCTTTTTATTTACAGTTTGGTGGTGGTCCAGGTGGCGGCCAAAAATCTCTTACATTGGCCCTTATTCTGTTGGTGTTTTAATGTTAACATCGATCGTCAGCGGAAATGGCAACTTCTTTGCAATGTGGGCAACTTCTGATTTAGACCCCCCCCAAATAAATAATATACCAAATAGGGTGTTCAGACATCAGTATGACTTGAACTTGACATTTATTTCATTCACGTAACCTGTTAGATCCAGATTCCTTGTAGTGGGAGGTCGCCATAAACAGCAGCCTGTCCGCAGCCTGTTTGCGTGTCATATGTCAGTATAAGTGTGTCTATTTATGGCGGGCCACCAAGGCACGTGTATGTTTGAACAGAGGTTGTGTGGGTGAATGCTCAAGGGAAAACATATGCTAGTGTTGACTATGGGGCGGAGGCTGGTTGTGGTGGCAGGGGACAGGTGGTGTGTTTTGGGTCATGGGGTGTACAGCTGTTGATAGGATGGTACACTGACACAGATAGGGGGATCTGATGCTCTTAGAGAACACACCACGCAGCTCTCTGAATATGAATGATGGAGTCACCAGGCAGCATGTATAAAAATGAAGCTCAAGTCTCCAGACTTCGCTTTAGACAACAGCGGAACAATTATTGAGGTTACAGATTGTTGGGTGCATCTTACTTGACCCCACATGAAGAGCTGCTGCCAGGGATGTGGGTCCTCTGAAAAAAATAAATTTAGGACACTTTAGTGCCACAGTTTGGAAATACTGTACTGTATGAGTCCAATAAAGTATCAGAACATGGTTCATCTCTTAAAAGAGAATGTCCTAGGCCCGGTTGTTTGAAGCTCAGTTAGTATTTTTTTAACAACTGTTTAAGTAGATTTAACCTTCTATTAACGTTAATGGCAAATTTATCTTGTTCAAAACTCTGTTAACTTTAAACGTCTGTTGACTTTATTTGGCAAGGGAAGGGGTGGTTCAAAGAGGTTTTGTGCAATTCAGGTTTTGTCAATAGATTTTCTTTGGGGTGCAGGAACAGTAGCACTATTTGCATGTTGATTCATTCGAGGGTCGAAGGGTTAACTCGCTAACCGTTGCTACCGTGCACTCACCGGCAAATGTAAACAACAATACGTCATTGTATTGATATTTTTTAACTTTATTGACAAGCACTGTTGTGTTTATACAGTAACCAGTTGCGTGGAGAATTTTGGTATTATTTATATTATTTGCAGACAGACATTTGAGCTTCGTCAGGGTTCCCGTCGGCCCAACACCACTCTCCGTTTCAACTCGTCATTGGCGACCCAGGAGCACACACCCTAGCTTCAAACATACAATAATTACGTTTTCTTAATCCGCAGAAATATTGTTGCTTTTTTTCCCCCAAGTACACGCCCAGGGTGCACCTGACTATGGAGGACCAAAAGTTGGAAGTTTAACAGCACTATGGCATAGCACATTCTGCCAAATTTTCAAACATGGTGAGAGTTGCACCTGCAGGAAAACCAACGTGCTGGTTTTTATGATTGAGTGCATATATACTCGGTACAGAAAGAGAGCTTCTGATGTGCATGTAGCAAAACAAGAAGCAAAAGTTTCTTCTTTTTGCCGGTGTTCACTTGTTTGTTCAAGTGTCACTCCTGGGAATTACTTGTTTAAATAAGTCAAAAGGAACCACTTTCTTCATTTCCTAAGCCAATGGAGCAACTTCAGTTATCATAACCCTCGAGTCCTGCAATCTACTGGACGATCAAGCACAACACAACTGCTTGTAGATTTCACATCCCTTGGTGAATGACTGGTTTGCAACAGTACTAGGGTATGGAGCACAGAAGTCTTTGAGGTTGTGTAGTACAATGGTTACATCTCTGGTGTAATGATGCATGCGCTATGTATGGATATGATACCTGACTCTGGAGCTCTTTTTTTTTTTTAGTTAAGAAAGGACAGAGTGACGTACTGACAGTGTTTTAAAATAACAAGTACGGACGGATTGAAAGATGGACTATTGATTACATTATTTACAAGGAAGGGCTGACGATGACGGAAGTGTGCCCAGGTCGCGGACGGATGGAGGATGGCCTGGCAAATTTTGTTGAACTGCCTATGCAGTGTCTCGCCTTGCTTGCGTACTGTGAGCGTGAAGTAGCCTGAGAAGCAAAATGACAAACTAAGGCACCACTCTGTGGAACCAATATTACTTACTCGCATTTTCTTGTTTTACAAAATGTACAGTATGCACTTGTTTGTCTTCCACTCTGCATTAACTTACAGATTTGTTCCCTTGATAAGCATTTGAATATTGACAAATGCTGACCAGTGTATGCAAGTTCTTGTGTCACTGTTAGATAAGCAGAATTGCTTGAATGAATGTTGATTATTTACTCACCGAAATAAACAAATCACATCAAAATTTCTCAATAGGGAGGAGTCTCTTGGGTTTTATTTTGTTTATGGAATAACATTTCTTTGTGCATCTTAATTTGGAACTCAACCATTGTCCTGTCTCATCAAGGCACCAGAAACTACAGGACTGTCTCAGAAAATTTGAATATTGTAATAAAGTTCTTTATTTTCTGTAATACAATTAAAAAACCAAAAATGTCATACAAGTTCCCACAGTCAGCGATGGTTTGGGGAGCCATGTCAGCTGCTGGTGTTGGTCCACTGTGTTTCATAAAGTCTAGAGTAAACGCAGCTGTGTACCAAGAGATTTTAGGAGACTACATGCTTCCGTCTGCTGTAAAGCTCTATGGAGATGATGATTTCATTTTCCAGCATGATCTGGCACCTGCCCACAGTGCCAAAACCACCAGTAAATGGTGTACTGACCATGGCATTACTGTCCTCGATTGGCCTGTCAATTCCCCTGACCTGAACCCCATAGAGAATTTGCGGGGTATTGTGAAGAAGAAGCTAAAAGACACCAGACCCAACAATGCAAATGAGCTAAAGGCCGCTACTGAAGCATCCTGGGCATCCATAACACCTCAGCAATGCCACAGGCTGATTGCCTCCATGCCACGCCGCATTGATGCAGTAATCCGTGCAAAAGGATTCCCATCCAAGTACTGAGTGCATTAATAGACATTTTCAAATGATTGATTTTGTTTTGCTGTTATAAATCATTTTTTTTACTTGGTCTGAGGAAATATTCTAATTTTTTGAGAGGATTTTTGAGTTTTCTTAAGCTGTAAGCCATAATCAGCAATATTAAAACAATAAAAGGCTTGCAATATTTCAGTTGATTTGTAATGAATCCAGAATGTATGGCATTTTCGTTTTTTAATTGCATTACAGAAAATAAAGAACTTTATCACAATATTCAAATTTTCTGAGACAGTCCTGTATTGACATCATTAAATTGTCAGTCTAACTTTGCAATTCATCACCACAAGTAAAAGCATTTTACTTCTAACTTGAATTAAATTGCTACCTTTCTTATTGTAGGCTTTTACGGGGACCACTCACTAGAGCCGGAAAATAATGACAGCATGGGTAAGTCATTCACCTATCTACCTATCCACCCACCAACCGACTGACCGACCTCCCTTCCTTCCTTCCTTCCTTCCTTCCTTCCTTCCTTCCTTCCTTCCTTCCTTCCTTCCTTCCTTCCTTCCTTCCTTCCTTCCTTCCTTCCTTCCTTCCTTCCTTCCTTCCTTCCCTTCCTTCCTTCCTTCCTTCCTTCCTACCTACCTACCTATCTACCTAATCTCAACTGCAGGCAAGGCTTTTAATGACTACTCTTCTCCATTTTCACGCACCAAAAAAAAACCCAAACCATCCATCATAGCAGGTACAGGGCAGCCTCATAAAGGCAGCATCATAAATGTACTGACTGGGTAACACATCCACATGACATCCACAAGAGGGGAGTATACACTCAAAAATGCCTCTTGCACAGGTCAATCTCCATCTTCTTAAAGCTAGAATAGGAAAGGCAACTAAAATAAAACAATGAAAGATAGTTATGACATTCATATATTATTTGAAGTGTCAGAAAAAAAAGTTACTGATGTGCTAATTGTTTCCTCTGTAAGTGTAAACTTACATTGCGGGATCAAAAGATGCCAGAAATGAAAGAGACTTCGAACAAAGAGGCAGGGGTGAGTTGATGGTCCAATGTTAAGGTCCAGGTTCAAGCGAAGTTCACCCAGGACTCCAATTGCTGCCATTGCAGCGCCAGGTGGCACGTAGGAAGGGTCAGAGGTTGAACACAGTTCAAAAAACGCTGACCTCAACGTGACTTGCTGCCCCGATTGTCTGCAGCTCTTCTCCAGCCTTTCTCATCACTCCCTCTATAAACGCGCGAGAGAAGAATCGAATGGGTAGGGGTGAAAAAGTGGAAGGAAGTTAGAGAAGAACTATTCAAACTGCACACCGAGTGAATAACCAGCATTGTTGTGTACAGCAGGAGGAGTCGTGGATTTATGAGGCCAAACCCGATGGGGTTGTAAACTTGACGAGTTGGGCTTGTGGCCGTGGCGACTCACTCTCTTGCTATTGGCTCTATTCTAGCCTTAGGATGCCTCAGTGCATGCATCGGGTAAGGGTGATGCGCAGGTCAAGGGGGGCTGAGGAAGGCCTTGTAAATGTTCTAACAGGGGTGGGAATTCAGAGACCCCCATTCAGTGACCAGAAACCTAGGTCAGGGGCCAAATAGCTGCGTTAGCAACAGCTGTTTTGTTCTAGATTAGCTTGCAATCATCTAAAAGTGAGATCATTTCCATCAACTGTTTATATGACCCTTTCTCAGCAGGTTTGCCCGCAATTTTTGAGATGATGGTAAGTTCATTTAAGGTTTTCAATTGACGCTCTGAAAGTGACTTTAAGCTGTTTTATGAGGGGGTGGGGGGGTTAAATGAAATCCAGCCGATAACAACAAACAAATCTCACTCATTCATCAATTAAGCTAATCAAATCCAAACAAAATGAAATAAAATTTAAAAAAGTGTTGTATAATGCATATATATGTCAGGTTTGTTCATGAGTTTTGTGAATGATGCACGCACGCACACGCACACACACACCTACACACACACCTACACGCACACGCACGTACGCACACGCACGCACGCACGCACACACACACACACACACACACACACACACACACACACACACACACACACACACACACTTGACAAATAGAGGGACTTCAGGGGGGGGGGGGGTTATCAGGCTTCTTTGGTGACTACTTATGTTCCATTGTTAATCATTACCAGCTGCCTATTCCAAAACTGTAACATACTTTTCAGCCTTCATTTTTTTTGTCCTTTTAAAATGTCACAACCATGTTTTGCATTTTTACACATCAAATCTGCATACAGTTTGTCTGGTTTCTGGGAAATGTATAACAGGGTTTACGTTATAAATTTGCAAAAATATCACTTCTTTATTGATGCGATGATATATATCAATGTTCACGATACGGTTAATATGATAATATTCCGTATTGTATGATCTCTTAAATTTTTAGGATTATTTGTTGCAATTGTATCATATAACTCATTGAATCATTATTAATCTGCACAATATGTGCAGCTCCAGTTGCTTACACAGTCAAGGGCTCCTGCTGCACGACATGTTTTAGGCCAACAGAGGGCGGTAGATGCATACTGGATTTTTATGCTACGCATGCGCCCACGTGCCACCTGGACCCGATGAACTCGACTTCCATATGGAAGTACTTGGCTGCAGCCCAGCTCATGATTTTCCTTTGTCTTCTCATATTTGGGTTGACTTTTTATGTTTGAGTCCAAAAGTCATTCAAGATCACCAACTTTTCATATTTATGTAAGCGAAGCAGAAGAGTACTCAAATGTTTTGCTCAGATCTCTTTTTGCTTTACTGATCCTGACCTCCCACCCCACTCACCCGCCTCACACTCCCACTCACACTTTTTGAATGTTTTGAGGTCGGTCAGACTTTTAACTGTATTTTTCTTTGACTGATACTTATTCTGTCATGGTCAACCCCCCCCTCCCTTCATCTTTCCATGTCCATGAATTATGACATGAGTGAAGGAGTTTGTTAGCACTATCGCATTTAGGGCTCCATGCTTTCATCGGATGCCAACCATTAATAATTCATGTTACCCTACAGATGTTATTCACCTAACTCATTTGCTCGCTTGTTGTGCGATGTTTTGCCGTTCGACTTAGGGTCAGCCTGCAGTGTTTACAGGTCAGAGACAAGTGGGTCACGCTGTTCCAGTGTCATTGCCTATAACTTTTGAATTTGAGAACAAAGCTGCTCCATGTGAATAAACAAGCAGACTTTAATGTGATTTATTTAGCAAAGTAACAAACATTTTCTCTTGTTACAACTTTACAGATGTATGACGTGCAATTTCACAGTCAAATTGATTATTTGCCCAGATTGTTACGCTAATATAATACAAAACACACACGCTCTAAGCAATCCCCTCAACCATTCTGTTTGTTCAAATTTTAGAAATTGTATTATCTATTGAATGGTTAATATGCATTCACTCACTGTACACTGTCTATATGATATTAAATATACCTTTCAGGTAAATTTAACATCAATTCTGTATTTAATTATTACAATGTATTTTTAATCTAAGAGTTCTTTCTATATGCCATTAAACGAGAAAGAAAGAAAAGATTATTGAAATGAAATACACGAAGTGACACTAAGTGGCTTTTTTTTAAATCAATGTTGTTCCGATTATTGAATTAATCAACAGAAAAAAAAGAATATACTATGTAGGTTTTGCTATGACGGCTTTTTTCATAGTGTTTATCTATACTTCATGAGGCAATTAGTCAAAGATTATCCACATGCAATTACGTACACACATTAACTTTTTATAGGTTCTTATCATAAGACATTACACACATACAAACACATAGTATTTGTGTATTTTCTGTGTTATTATTATTTTGACTATTATTATTTCATTTGAGCGCACATTGTGTTTAATGAATGTATAGATGCAGTAGCTAGTAAATGCAGGAGTTAAAATTCTGTATTGAAGTTGCAAGTTCTGCATCAACAGTATATCTATACCAGGCATGACATCTTGATGTTTGTGTATCAAATTTTGTATAAATATTTTTCGGTAATGGACTAGTGATATTTTCTGCGCTAATGCAAAACTTACACCTATACAGATCTGTTGCAGTTGATGATTTCGATCTTGTGTTGCATAGCAGAAACCAATACTAACCCGAGTAATTCTGAGGTTCAATTAGTAATCCAGCTTTGATGAATGGAAACCAATATAACATGTCTAGGTCTTGATTGTCCTGGTCCGAGGTCCTGTTCTAGACCCAAGACCCACAAATATCATATAATTGTAATGACATCAGCAAGACTCACTTTTCAAAGACTTAGTTTAAATGAAACATCAAGGATACTGTAGTTATAGCCATTTAGCTATTCTCTATAGGCTTTGTTATAAAGATATCGTTTGAATCTAATACTAAAACAAATATATTTTCATGTCATCAAATGCAAAATGCAAAATGAAGCTTGTGATCATCAAGGCAAATACACATATTCTATTGTGTCCCATTTTCTAGGAGGTAAGGCACCACTATATTCTCTTTTCTTTTAGCCATATTTTTACTATCGTAGCATATTATCAATGCTTCTGTTCAGTGTCACCTCCTCAGTGATGGGATCTGGCTCTCTGAGTCATTTTACCGCAGTTTGCATTCATTGATCAATGAGTTATTCTCATATAAACCCACCGACAGCAATGAATGTTTATTGCAGCATTTACAGGTGCAGCCAAAATGTCTGGCCCCTCAAAAATAAATTCTTCTTCAGGAGGCAACCATTAGAAATCCAGAAGAGGTGAAAGGCTCCCAGTATACTTCAAGATCATGGAACATGTGCTGTGGTGCCCCTCAGGGTACAGTCAACGGTCGATGGTTTTGGCTGAGTTCAAACTCACCGACAGCGTTGAATGTTCACTGTGGACACCGAGACAGATTTTGGGCCTCACCATTGCTGTTGGATCGATGGCAGATGTTTAACTGGCCTCATAAGTTTAACACACACAATCACATTATTTTGCACCTGAGTGACAATCCGAGTCTGAGTCCCTTGATTTTGAGGGTCTGATGATACTGAATTCTGATCCGATCCCTCGGCAGTGTATTAAGCAAAAAAAAAAGGGTGCATTGAGATTGTCCATTTTTAATCAACAAAACTATCCCAACATGAAACGTTTTTTACAGCTAGTGGAGCAGTGGCTTAAACCAAGTATAGACATTAGTTGAGTAAACACAGCTCTTTCTGCCATTCCCCATGCTCAATTTGCACACACTGCAAATCTCGTATATAGTGTGTATATATTTATATACATATACATATATATGTGATATAATGGTAAAATATTTACATACTCTAGACATTATCAATGTTACATGACACTAGCTTCACGTTAGCTTCCCACAACTACTACGAGAATGTTCCCCCACTAGCAGTGTTTACTCCTTGTTTCCAGCCGTGTTGCACTGTTGCGTCGAATAAAACCTATACATCTAAGTATTTTTTCTTTTGGCAATATTTCTGTACGTCGATATTATTTTGTTGCTTTGTGACCCTTAAAATAATCCTCCCCCCGATTCTGATCAGCTGAAAATGACGTGATTTGGATTCATTTTGTAATTAAATGATCGGTATCAAGACATTCTTAATTCGTACGCACAATCTTTGAGAAAAATTGAAAAGCGCTACTGAATTTATTTCCATTGGTTCCAATTTTCTTACTGTAGCTTCAGTTTGTCTCAGACAAGTGGAAAATCCCACAGTAGCTTGCCGGTTGCCACACAGACCACTTGTTTTAAAAATGTCTGCAGTTCCAAATCTAAACTATGTGGTGTTTGTAAATTTGCCACAGTATCGGTTCTTTCTGTGATATACATAGGTTCAGCTTTCATCAATCGGTTGACTAGGGAAGCCTTCAAACTTAAGTGCTGTTTATCTTTCTGCTTGTGTGTTTGTCTTGGCCTGAGAGGGCAAGCCATGTGCCAAAGTTGGTTACCACCCATGCTGGTGTTGAGGTTTAAATGACGTTGAGAGCAAACCAGAGGGAATGAGGAAGATGATGATGCATAGGCTCTGGTTTCCTTAAAATAGCTTCTCAGATATGGTGATAAACTCGCTCATCATCGTTTTATCTTCGTCCCCACCTTCTCCAGAGTTATGAGCACCTCTGTCTTCAGTCTCCTTCTGCCTGCAGCAAAAGGAGGGAACAAAAGAAGGGGAAACATCTGAAATAGCATGAATAAAATGGCAGAACATGTTGTCAGTCTGGCTTGGGGAAGCAGTGGAATTAATGCTTCTAAGTGTGATCAGAGAATGTGGCTGTGCCCCACAGCTTAGTGCACTGCAGCGTTGTGCTAGTTAGAGATTACTGTTCCCTTTACCCTGCGCTGAACCTCAGCTTCTGCACTGGGAGTGCGCCTTCCTGTGTTCGCTTCTTTGAGGTTGGAAAATCATGCAGCCATGTTTTATTAATGCTCTCAATGTCTGTCTATCTGCACCTCTGCTACAATACACTGTCTTCCTCCTCCCTTCCTGACTTGGTTCCTTCAGCACCGATGAAGAAATGTGGAACACTGTACTGTTTGTTCTCGATCCTCTTTTGTGATAAATTTAGGCCACTTATTAAGTAGTTAGAATTTTTTTTTTTAATTCACAAGTGAAACCTTGTAGGAAGTAAGCAATGCCAGTCATTGTCATGAACTTTGTTGCTGCTTTGCCGGGCTGCTGTTTTGATCAGTCTGATGAAAGAAAAGAGTATGCCAATCAGAAGCTCGAATGTAGGGGTCTTCATTGAATATACATTTTCAGAATAAAACCTTGCGCGTGTCCTTGCTCACTGCATTAAATACAGCAGAGTCTTCAGTGTATATAAATTCTTGGAGAAGGATCTTCCCTAAGAAAATTAAATGAAATAAATTAAATTAAATAAAGATGCCACACATTTGTTTGCAGCTTTACAGTAAAACCCGTGGACTGTTTTTTTATTTTATCTCCACATTGCTCCGTGTTGCCACAAGAATGCATCTCCCCACATTTCCTAGTGCTGTGTGTTTCCATTCACAGACAAGTAATGAATTAATAGTTTTTCAGTCCCTCTGGCTCAGGGTAAAGTGGCTTCCCTTCTTGGCACTTGGACTCGTTGGCTGTGTGCCAGAGATGCACTTCAGTTTTTTTCCTCCCCATTCTCAAATAGCGCTGTACTACCTCCCGCTTTCTTTCATATCACTAAATCGGTTGCTTAACTTGCTACTTTCTAATGGTTAAACATGGCAATTCTTTCTTGTCGATGTTAATACTGACACTGGGTGCCATCCCGAGAAACCTAGAAAAATTGACAAACTTGCAAAAGTATAGTCGCGTGTAAAAATAGCTGGGCAAGCATGAGCGCTTGACAGGGCTTGAGTGAAGAGTGCAACAATGTGACTGAACTAGTGTGAACCCTGCCTCGTCAGCACATTCCAGGGGTTGGACAATGAGAAGCACACAGTGTACTCTGTCGTGTTGCCGGCCGGTCTACAACCAGGCCTCCATGCTGCTGTATTCAAAGCTGTTGCAAACTGAAGCAAACATTAATTAAGTCATTACTTCATAAATTGCACTCTGGATTTTGCCTCTTGTGTTAAAGGTATGACCACGGTACTGTGATAGAGCTAACGTACTGTAGGCAATCTGTTTTGATTTAGGGAACACCCCGGCGCCGGGTTCAGCACCACTAACAAGATGAAATCTTTTACTTTTCTGAAAACAGTCAGCATGCTAAACAGCATCTTACCTACAAATACATTCACACCCACATGCACTACACCTTCACATACACATGATTAATAACAAGACTTGTCATATAAATACACTGGATAATGAAATGTCACTTTTCCTACAGTTATGCTTTGACAGTTAAAGTTGCCGGTTATTGAGCCCATGCAATCTAAAAGAATTTCCAAGGCAATGAAAAGCTAGGCAGCATGAGTAAAACGTGATTAGGAAAGATGCAAGATGACCACCTCGCTTCAATTGGTACAAACATATTGTCGTAGCCTTATCTTAATCATAACTACGTAAGGTGCCTGCTTAAAAATACATAGGCCCGGTTGCTCAAAGCAAATTACACATGCTATCCCATCAGTCCACATTTCTTCATCTTCTCCTAATGGAAGTACACAGTAGGATAGCATTTCAATCACCGGCTTCATAGCCAACTCAATTAAATTCAGCAAATGTGCTTTAATTATTGAAGTACAATCGGATGTTTAATGTCTCTCTTGTAGTAATGTGCGTTCAATTTAGTATATCCTTTTTCACTGTCAAATCGCAAAGTGGAATAGTAAGAAAAACAAACGCAGACGTGAAATGTGAAATTTCTTAGTAGATCATAAAAAAACTGAAGATTTCTTTTGGTTTAATGCTTGTTGGCATGTTTTGTAAATTGATATAGAAAACTGGATTTTTATGTAGATGTACTTTCATCGATGATTGAATTTTGGTGAAACGCATTTAGTGAAATCATTAAAAAAACAATCAAACCCTTTTGTACGCACTTTAAAACTAATGGTGTGTTTTTTCAGTTCAAAATAACTTTAGGAATCTGGATGGAAGTAGTATGGCTTTCACATCTGTATTACCTCTTGTATCATTTTCCAGTGCTCATTTCGAGTCTATTTAACTGTTCCGAGTCAACGGCAGAAGAAAGTGGCCCACTTGGAGACATCAGAGGCTAGCTACCCTGCTCCAGTTTATGGACTCCTTCGGGCTGACTGCCAAGCTTTTCCAGAATCACCCAGCCTCCACGTGCCATGGATCATCCTGCCAAGGCTGCAGGGATTCACGAGCAACCTTGACTATAGCCAAACTCTTTCTCCACTGCCAGCCCGCTTCTCAGCATTAACCTGCGACTCTCAATGATGGCAATTTCTTCGAATGCGCCATCCGCAGTGATTCTAACTTACCTTTCTCTGCTTGTCTTTTCCTCAGCTCATCCTTGTAGCTGTCAGTATTCTTGCCTTTTCCTCTCTGAAGCCCCTGTCTGTTTACAGTTTTTTTTTTTTTTTTTTTGTCGTCAATATCTTTCGTACTGTGCACCTTTTTGAACCCGGTACAGAAGCACTTGATCGTGTCAATCTGGCTCTCGTTGACTTATCCACTTGTGCCGTACGCCTGAGAGAACTGCATTGCATGTCACACTCCTCGCTCCTCTCCAAAGCTTTGTCGGCTCATTTCATGAATGCTGAGGCTGATGAATATGTATCGCACGCTTTTTTCACCGTAGTTTGGAGAATTTCTAACAAGTGGGATGAAAGCGCCCTTTTGCAGGGTGTCGTCTGAATTTAACCGTGACATTTCTCTGGAGTCCGCAAACATTTTCTTTTTCATCTGCGACAGACTTTGACGTGCAGATTGGCCGCACCATGCCATAAGACTGTCTATGTTAGCTAATATTATCGCTTTTGCGATTTAAAAATGTTAAAATCACTGGGATACAAAAAGATAAACCAGACTGTTTGATTAGGACGTTACTTTACAGCCTAGACCAGGGGTGGGCAAACTTTTTGGCTTGCGGGCCGAATTGGGTTCTAAATTTTGAGTCATTGCATAAAAGGTTTTTACTTTTAGTAGATACTAAAGCATGGATATTAAAAAAAGCTTTTTGAAAACAAATGCATTTATTAACAGCATTAAAAAAATATTTCACCCAAAAACTACTATCAGTGATTCTTATTAAATACGACATTGTTATGATGAATAACATTTTCCATCACTTCAGCGCCTGCAGGTCAGATTTATGAAATATGTTTATCTAATGAGGCGAAATCACATCCAACGGCAAACATTCTGACCAAATACATCATCTTGAAGAATCAGTGAAAGAATACATCTAAATAAAGTAATAAAGAAATCAATAGTATTGTTGTTTTCCCATTTTTGCTAGTGCATCATAGTCTGGAGTAAAATGTGTTGTGGTAATTCTTAGGATAGAGCCGAGGTGTCGGTCCGTTAACCTAGATCTGTGACGGGCTTTGTTGACGTTCATGTGGCTGAACGTCTTCTCACACACGTAGGTCGAGCCAAATTGTCCACTCTTTTTTAACATTCGGCACTCAGTGTCCACCTTTCTTTTCTTCGGGCCACTCATTTTAATGGATCTGAAAACTCAGCGCGCGAATTACGAGAATATTGACGTCACAGCCTACACTCGAAATTCGGCACTGATAGATGAAATTACTACGTACTACTGAGTACGCACACGCACTTGTGAGTGTGCACCGAGCTTTCTGACACGGCTCCCGGGAGTAAATGCGCGGACATCTACTGGGGAAACATAGTAATTGCAGGGAAAATGACCCCCCCAAAAATTAATAATACAATTTATTCAGGTTTGGCGGGCCGGATTAAACGGCCCCGTGGGCCGGATGTGGCCTAGACTGTGGCTCAGTCTTATTTTGGCCAAATACCCAAGCAAAAAGAGCAGTTATGAGCACGGAAAGGTTTGCTGTTTTTTAGAAAAAACATGGCTTTTTTTTTTTTTTTTAATATAAATATTAGGGCCCCCCTCAAAGCCACCAGTATAGTTCCTAAAACTATGATGTTTCAAATGTTGCTATTGGTCTGGGGAAACAACCCACACATATTTAGCCCCAATGACAGGCACTGTTCCTGCCTTTTTATTTGACTCACTGAGACTACATCATCTCCTATTTTGTCTCTGCAACGACAGCCATACATTTTTTTTAAAACTGAAGATGTAGTAGAGTGTTGTTTCTGCATCACACCAGCAGGGACAGTGTCCTTAATCCACTGCAATGTGCTTTGTGTTCTGGTGACCTGATTAACTTTGCCTAAGCTAAGTTAAGATCATCTTTTTGTCCCAGTATTACAACACACATGGTCTTGTGCTCTTTCAAAGCAAAGGCTCAAATCGTGACACTGGAAGTAAATGAACACTGCAATGGTGAAAGTCAGCTTGGTTGAATTTAAACGTTGATCCTCTGCATAGAACTTTGATGACTGTTGAGGCCGGTGCTTTTCTGAGTTGCTCAGAGACTTAACCCCCCTTCCCTGGCACCTTCCTCCTCTCTTGCGGAGGAAAATCTCTGCTGAATTCATGTCTTCTTTCAGATTTCTAAGAGGCGTTAAACCTTTCTGGATTAAAGGAGGTAATCTGACAGGCAGAAGATTGTATTAGCCAGAGTGTTGGCAGAGCTTTTAATTTCTCCTCTCTTTTCATTTCCCCCCCTCACAGCCCGTCTCTCCTGCTGACCTGCTAGATGGTATTATTTTGTCTTTCTTTTGAATTACATAAAAAAACATCCACATCTTCATGACTGTTCACTCGCTTCTCCCTCTCTCTCTCTATCCCACTTTTTCACAATCTCCCCTCTTATGCTTTCCCCCTACCTCTCGCTCTTCTCGCAGTGACAGCATACTTATGTGAACCCATGATTTATCATTTGCTAATCCGTGCTGATTATGGAGCTTTCCGCACAGTCCTTATCTGTTGCTGAGGCCGCTTTTCACTCTATAGCTGCCAATTATCTTTCAGGCTGCCTGCAAACAGACTTGTCTCTGTCAGCCAGCTGCAGAACTGCCACCAAACCACTTATATTACTATATGTATATAAAGGACATGTGTGGCTCCCCGACAACTGACTTAAGTAAAGGCATTTTTGTCTTGAGTACTTGAGGTAATTGATGGATAGTTCAAGTTCGGTCTATTTTGCTTTAGTAATCTGCACTATCATCTCAAGCCTTCATCGTTTGCAAACTCTAAGAGCATGAAGAGTCTTTACTTGTTAACACGGGAGTTAAAAAAGCCCAATTCTGTCATTCAAAGTTTGTGATTATCTTATTATTTTAGAATTAAATGCTGTAAAAGGGAAGTGTTATCTTTTTGCTTGTATTAATTAGACATGGCAACACGGCATGACTTAAAGTTTAGATTTGTTAGCATTAAGTTCAGAATTTTGCTTGCGTGACCAATCTACCACTGACACTTTGGTCTGACAGCCGCAGTGGCAATGTCCTCACTGTGACTCATGCCACACTTCTTGAAGTCAAGGCTAGTGAGAACATGAGGTTACGGTGAGTAAGGCCACGCCTGTGGGGAGGGTATGCAGATCATGGTGCGCTCAGCTGATATGCCGTCCAATTGTCAGAGTAATGGGAAGTGACGTGCACATCAGAGCAATGTGGGTCAGAGCGCCAGACGACCGGCCCACGGCCTGTAGCTGCTTTATTAGGCAGGCAATGTCTGATCTGCTGTAGCTCGACCAGACAAAATTCTCTAATCGACCCTGATATTCAGTGAACACACATTAGCATCTTCCCTCATGCTCAAAAACTCACTTATATCACCGAGAGGCTTGCGTATTTGTATTGCAAAAGATTCAAATGTTGAATGTTAAATTATTGTTGAATTAATCATTGTCATTAATATACAGTGTTTTGGAATAAACATGACCAAATACAAATGAGCCAAAATTGAGAACCAGCACTTTTTTTTTGTTGCACTTTTGCATTTTCCATGGCTCCTCTGCCTAATAGTTCAGTTTTTTTTTTTTTTTTTAAACACAGAAGGCATATTTTAAAGCAGAAGGCTTATTTATTTATCTTGCAACGTGGACTGGATTCTGATTTTTCAGCAGGCGAAAATGGGTCGGATCGACTTTGAGCCTAATAGGATTCCCATGACATGGTCAGAGGATGGTGTCTGCAGGGGAGGAAAAAGCCGGGGAGGGAAAGGTTCAAATATAAAGACGGAATTGGGAGGGAGGAGGCAAACTTTTGCAAATGTTTACTTCGCACCTGTACAAGTACATTGCAGCCAGAGAAAAGTGACACATGGGGCCCTGGAAGTCTGCTGGCATTTTCTGCTAAAACAGTTTTTTTTTTATGGCTGGGGAAGATGCCGAGAGGAGTTCAGTCTCTGCGAATCTGCCACAGCCTCATCAAAGGCAGTAATTTCCTGTTCATTTTTGGCTCCCATCCCCCAACTCAGAGCTCTTGTCTGCTAATCCCACCCTAGCACACAACCCCCACTCCCACCCGCTCCCAATCCCCACCCTGGGCCCCCCTGCTGCTGTCCTGCCTGCCCGTGCTTCAGCTTGCTGCACTCCCGGTCTGAGGACTGCGGTGGGAGGCTATATGCTTTGTGTCCAGGGCTTGCAGTTCAGTTGAGCACTAACAAATCCTCATTGTCCCATGCAAGAGTGGTGTCAGAGGAGACAGTCAGTTGTGTGTTGTGTTTGGGAGGGGGAGGGGGTCCATTGCTGTCTGGTTTCTATTCAAATCCAGGTACACACAGGCCTGAGAGGGAACAAAGCATGTAGAGGGGCTTATAGAGCGTCAAGCATGGGACCAAAGTCCTTCGAGGGCTCAGCTGAGTCCAGGCAGGGCTGAGTTGAAGGGTCACAGGAGCTGCTTACACAACTGCTGCCCTCTCTGAACTGAGCACACTACATTAGCTCTCCGAGTGATGCCGGGAGGTCCTGTCATCTGGGGCACAGTCAGGCATAACATCAAATCTTAGATACTGAGCTGGCGATGGAAACCCAAACAAATAATCATCATCACACAAGTTTGTCAATGACACTATTTGGTTATCTGTTTGAAGTACCTCAATTTAAAAACATGATCACGCTATCACTTTACGGTTTGTGAGGAAAATGCCCTCCCCATTTTTAATCAAGCGATATGTAACATATGAGACTTTGAGTTTGGCCGCCACTGGAAACGGGTCTGTGACATTACCGGTGATGTGGGCTCAGATGAGTATCAGAATGGCAAGACTCTACATGTGCAGGTATTTTACTTTGCTTTCAACTAGGAGGATAGTACGCACATAGTTATCATATATGAATACTTGTTTTTCCATAAAGGATTTGTGTGTTGGCTTTAAGCCTTTGTATGTTTGCAATAGCTTGGTATACATCTGTAGGCTGTAGGGATGTTTTTGTTGCGGTCATTACTCTCTTATGCACTCAACCTTTTGCAGTGGATTAAGAGATTTGGACAAGAGCAGTCCAGAACAAAAAAGGCCACATAGGAAAAGCCATCATTTCCTCTCACTAAATACATTCCAATGACTTCCCATGTGAGTTGATGGGGAAAACCAAGGAAAGAACGAAATATAGCCTGTGTAAAAACGACATTCTCTCCTATTCATCATCTATCTATAACCACCTCTCAATTTAGACTTCCTTTTCTGCATTTCCCCTTGTATGCGGATTTAGAAACTGTGGCAAGAAATCGATTTTTGAATATGTACTCTCACTGTTTCAGAATGGTACGCACTTGAAAGATTTAAACCAATAATTCAAGAAAATTAATCTTATCTCCAAATGGTATGCAAAGCAAGTTTACAGAAAAAAAAACCTACTTAACTTTTGGTTGCGCATGATGCTGATATAATGTTCTACTCTTTTCCTCAGAAATATTCTATTAATAAATGCTAGTTAAACACATTAATTCCTGCGCAACTGATGCACACGTCTGAACGAGGTAATTCCAATGGAACCAAAGGATTTTTTTTCAGTGTTAGAGAGACAAGGAGGCCACTTTGAGAAGCAGAAGGAACACATTTAACCCATCTTGATCACCAATGGCTGGGGATCCCCTCCCATTGCAGCAGCAGCTGGCTGCCCTGTCCCGCCGCTTCAGCCTCTAATGGCTGACCTACCCTGTCTGGATTGCCCCGCTCGCTTTTGTCTTCTGTCTGGCTCAGTTCCTCCCAGTCAAACATAGCTACTGCCTGCTGCAGTCTACATTCCCACAGAACAAACACTAAATCACACGCACAAAACACACGCACACACACATGCACGCACGCACACATGCACACACACTTTTCACACTCGGCACACTTTGTCCGCCATACACAATCTCTGTCTCGTTGCGCGCTCACATATACATTCTTCTCAAAGTTCTCCCCCACACAGTCTCTGTCTGCTTTCACTCTCACGAAAAAAACTGTACACTGTCACGCACATTAAGATCACACAACATGCCACTATTTTGATGGAAGTAAAAGTGTTAAAACTTATTTTACACACAAGTTGTTTAAGAATTAAAATGTCGTAAAAATTTCCGTGAAACATTATAGAGTGCACTAAAGTCAGGCAAATAATGACAGCATGCTAAAGTGCTGACGACATGCATTATCAGTAAGGTTTTTAGGGGAAAAGAGAAGATCAATCAGTTAAAATACTTACCGGCAATGGGGCCAAAAGTTGGGCAACAGCAATCGATGTTGGCTGGGTAGTGGAAATGGACAACACTTCCATATTCGGGGCTAAAATATAAACTGGCCAGTATGGATGAAATGGATTTAATGCGTTCCCTCTCTGTCTGTATGTCTCAACCAGACACATGCACAAACACACACTGGAGCACAATCCTACCATGCGCTCTTTCAGTCCGATCTTCCTGCCGCCAGTGGGACCTCAGCCAGGAGTTTGCAAATACAAGTGGCTCACAAATCTCTCTCTCTTTTTCTCCCTCTCTCCCTCCCTCACGCCCTCCTTCTCTCCCTCTCGCGCCTTCTGCACAGCTACATAGATAAACAAGAAACCACATTCCCACATGCATCCACCCCCCACTCTGCACAAATTCACACACTGACATGCACACGTAGTACACACACACACACACACACACACACACACACACACACACACACACACACACACACACACACACACACACACACACACGCACACACACACACACACACACACACACACACACACACACACACACACACACACACACACACACACACACACACACACACACAAATGACAAGACACAAGTTAGGAAACTGCTCCACATTTTCGTGCATGCACTATATATGAGGCTTTTGATGGACAGCAGCACATCGTGTCATGTGTACAGCAAGGGTGTCTGGGATTGGCTGGCAGCTTGGGGGAGCACAGCGTGCTGTGATTGGTTTGTGCTCACATCAATAAAAGGAGAATGCTTCTCTATTGAATCACAGTCAGCATGGGTGGAGTCTGTGATATGGCGCTAGAAGAAAAAGGGGAAAACATCGAGAGACTTAAGAAAGTATGATCTTACTGCAGAAAAACAACTGGAAGGTGCAAATCAGTATCGTTGTCAGACTTTACCGAAGAAAACAACTGAATACTCATTGGAAGTATGGTAACTGTGGTTTCGATAACTGAACTCTATCCCAACTGATTTCAGGTGGGCTACACCCTGGACTGCTTGCCGGTCAATGGCAGGACACTTATAGACAAGCAAGCAATCAGAAGTCACATTCACATCTACAGGAAATTTGGAATCTTCAAATATCCTGACAAACACAATTTTGGTGATGTAGAAAAAAGCTAGAGCACAGGGGGGCAAAACCTGGCAAGCATGCCATCTCCACATGATGATGTGAGATTCCTGTGTGGAGATTGCATGTTCTCCCCGTGCCATTCCAACGACATGCAGGGTATGCTGATTGACCACTCAAAATTTTCTGTAGGTGTGAGTGCAAGTGTGAATGGTTTTCGTCTATGTGTGTCCTCGCTGTCAACCAGTTCAGGATTTCCTCTGCCTACTGCCTGAAGGCTGCTGGGATAGGCTCCAGTGCGCCCACGAACCTCTTGAGGAAAAGCGGTTCATAAAATGCATGGATGGATGGATGGATTAGTCAGTTGCAGTTCCAGTTATTCCACAGGCCTATGTAACTATATATAAACTATATATGAAATAACTACGACATAAGTAACAATTTTATCGAACCAACTGTGTCACTCCAAATGATTAAATCCATTAAAATCTTCATCCTCTGTGTCACTTAAAAAAAAACGCCGCTGCTGACTCCGGAAGTACATGCGGAGCTGAGGTCGGACTCATCGTCAGTCGCGGTTCCAATTATTTCACAGAGCTATATAACTACGTATATATAAACTATATATCAAATAACTATAACATAAATAACAATTTTATCGAACCATCCGTGTCACTCCAAATCATTAAATTCATCAAAATCTTCGTCCCCGTGTCACCTATAAACAACGCCACTCCTGACTCCGGAAGTATATGTGGCGCTAAGGTCAGACTCATTGTCCGTTGCGGTTCCAATTATTCCACAGGCCCAGTGCGCCCTCATGCGTTTTAAAGTGAAAATATCAGGTTAAGTGAGTAAAGTGTGTTAATGATCAAGTATAATATGTTAATATTTTCATATATAAGTCGCTCTTTATTATGGGTCGCACCCCCGGCCAAACTATGAAAAAAACTGCGACTTATAGTCAGGAAAATACGGTATGCCTTCATACACACAAACATGAACAAGGTCTTCTGGATGTAGGCCAATAGTTGCTGAATGTTTCCGAAGACCAGAGAAAGGAGCGATTTAATGTAATAATAAAAGCAAGGAAATACTTACCAAGTTAAATATTTCCTACAGTTAAAAAAAAAAACCGCTGGTTGAGAATCAATGGAAGAAAACGGAAGAAAATGTTTTGCATTCTTTTGCCAAAAACAATCCTTGCATTCCCTTGCAAAAATTTGCATTCTCTTGCAATTGTTGCATTCCCTTGGAATGATTTAGTTTGGGTCACTATAATTGGGCAAAAACTTTATTGTGAGGATTTTTTTTAAGTGAGTGTTTATGTACCTCTGGGTCAGTTTGGCTACTGTTTTCTCTAATGTGTGGATTTTTTTAGACCGTTATATTGTCTTTGCAACAGATTGCTACCTTGAACGAACGAGAAAAACAACACTTGCTACGTGTGCGCACACTTGCAAGCAGTGGCTACTCAGCGAGATACGGCCTTTTGAAAGCACAGACGGTGCCAAATTTATGTAAACTACAAGGAATGATAAAATACAGGCGGCTCCGGCTCAGGTGGTAGAGAGGATCGTCCTGCTATTGAAAGTAATTCGGTTTGAATCCTGTTCAGTCCACGTGATGTGTATTTGTGCCGACGCACGTGTCTTACCACCAGCAGAGTGGCGACAGTAAATTACTGGCAGCAGGGATGCCAGTAATTTCTATTCTACAGTGTATTTCTTTTTTACACTTTACCCATTGTATTGGCTGGTGAGTGTTCTCAGCTTCATATTGAGAATCACTGATGATACATCCAGGTTGCCCCATGAGGTGTATTACAAGTCTTATCAATCTTAACAATCCCATTGACTTCCAGGAAGAGGCTGGATGACAACCCCAAAAGTGCGGTGACAACTGGAAGGACAGTTGACAGCCCGGAAAGATGGCAACTGAGGCAGGGAAGTGTCCCAAGCTGCAGTTCTTTCATGGGAGCACCCAAACAAAGCTAGAAGAACCCTAAAGAGTCATATCCCTGGGGGGCGCCCAAGAGGTGGGGAGAATGAGCACCACAAACTGAGGGATTTTCTGGAAATGACCCTGGCGAATGGACATTTGACTTTGAGTGAAGTCTGTAAATGTGGTATGGTCTGCAAAAACCAGACAGCAAAAACCCACATTAGGAACACATACAGCGACAGTATGAGAGCACAAGAGCTTGGCCACTGTGCAGCCCTCATATACCCACTAGAAACCAGCACCTTGTTTAACAGCAGTGAACCCACCCTAAAGGAAGTTAAAGTGGCCATTGAATATGTCCGAACAGCATCAGCACCAATCCCAAGTGGAGTTCCTAACAAGGTTTTATAGTATATAGTTTATAGTGTCCCTGCCTGTTAAAGTATCTTTGGAAGATCAGTGATCTGGAAAAGAGGGGATACCTCAATAAGGGACTATAGATTCCCAAGGAGGAAATAGCAAGGAACATCAAGCAATTTAGGACAATCTCCTTGCTGAGTGTTGAGTACAAGACCTCCTTTAAGATCATTTCCAATCCTCTCATAGGATTTCTCCTGAAGAACTCCTGAATTGACACTTTGGTGCAGAAGAGAGGAGTACCAGGAGTTCCAGGGTATATTAAACACACTGGTGTGGTAACACAGCTGATCCGTGAGGCGCACGAGAGCAAAGGCAATTTGGCAGTACTGTGGTCGCTTATGGATTCCACACAAACTGATAAAACTGTCCCTGAACAGATACCATGTCCTAGAGAAAGTCCCCAACCTGATTCTCAGCTACTATAACTAGTCTGAGGGACGTCAACGTCAGATTGGCATCGTCTGGAGAAGGGCATAATCACAGGCTGCGCAATCTCTGTGTCCCTGTTTGGATTGGCCACAAACATGCTCGTCAAGTCTGCTGAAGTAGAGTCCAGACACCCTTTGTCCAGATCTGGAACCAGGCAATCCTTACAGAAGCCGCCACGCATCCGCAACGCATCTGTTCCAGTCAGTGTGAATTGGGCATAACGCTTTTGCTTTTTTACATGGTGCACAGTTAAACATTTTAATTTAAGTTGCAAGTTGTTTTGTCAAAAAATAATTTTATGAACCTGGTTTCCACAGATTTCTTGCACTTTGATCAAAACACAAATTGGAGTGATGTATTACAGTACGTCGGATATTTGCGTCCTTCAAATCAGTTGTTTACTGTATGTGTTGCCTTCGATGATGATGTAGAGAGGCCTGGAGCACAGCCAAGTTCTTTCATTCACAGCTGATTAGATCACACTGACCCGGATAACTTAGCGCTCCATGCTAAGCAACACACAGGCTTTTTTATCAGCCTAACCAAATAGGTGCACGGCCCTAAGGATGGGAATGGGCTCTTTGTGTGACATCATATCCTTTGTCGATACAGGTGTGTATTCATAGTCTGGACTATGAGCTGAGTATTTCTTTTTTTTCAAAAACCAGCACAAACAATTCTCTGAACATGGCGGCCGTGGCACAGGCAGTAGAGCGGGTTGTTCGGTGACGAGTACTAATATTACTTTCATTTTGCATATTACTTTTTATCTACCACCCGTAAAAAGGTGGGCAACACCACATTTGATTAAAACATTTCCTTTCGGAACTAAATTTAATTTAATGGAATAATAACAAAGTCATAAATAATTTGAAAAAACCCCAAAAATATCGGTTTATAAACTAACTAAAGGACCCAATAATTATTAGTTAACACAAAGACTAACTGGAAAATAAATATTTTTTTTTATGTAAATATGAAAAAAAGCAAAGCAGTATTTACATAAATATACAAAATGAAGGAGCGTAAGTAAACCCGACACTTACTGAGCAACTGTGGACAAGTCCCTCACAATGTTTTCTAAAGAATAACAAATGGAAATCAGGCATTGATTTATTTTTTTCTTTGGTGCATCAGAATTATTTTGAAAAACAAACTCATAAAACTGTCCTGGACAGAAATGATGCTACTTTAAGTAATTAGTTTTTATTGCACAAGGGGCTCAGTCACTGCAATTGAGCAATATTTGTGACTGTATGGGCTCTGCAGCACACGCAGATGTTTTGCTCTTAGCCATTCTTGTGTCTATTTGTTGCTGTTTGTTTTGGGGATTTATATTATGAGAATACCTATGACCTAGAGCTGATTCAAAGTTTTCTGACACTGGATGGCACATTTTCCTCCAGGAATGATAGTGATCTTGACCGTCTTGAGATTTCTTAGTACCCTGCACAGATTCTGGAAAGTCGCAGTGATTCCTTAGAATATAACACCCTGAAAGCCTCTTTGTTATGCTAATGTATGTCAGTATATTATCTCAGTTCATATCATTCTTTGCGTAGAAAAAACAAAAAAACATGGAAGGGGTGGAGGATTGTATGTCAGGTCAGGTAGATTGGGTTGAAGGAGGCAGTTGCTGCAGCATGTCCTGCAGCTGTGTTTACCATGACAAATCTGTGCTCACCCTGGCGTAGCCAGACTAAACACTTGAGACATTACCTGCAGGGCTTCCTATTTAAGTTCCCGTTTCCTACTACACTTCACATGTGAGTTCAGTAGAAATGTGGTAATGCTTTAGGGTCTTGGTGGCAAGGCTTTGCATAAAAAAACTGTAGTAAATGTCTCCATAACACAGTATCACAAAGTAATGAGGAGGATGTTTGCTTACCGATGTGCACTGACCGGATTGAATTCACTGGAGCAGGTCTTTATGCCCATGTCATGATGGGTACAAATGGAAAAGAGGTCACAGAACTGTGAAATCATTCGTGTCTCTCTTGTTCTATTTTATATATGACAAATATTTTATATAAGGAAGGGAATGTTCTACAGAAATGCAGGTGGCAGTTGTGGAGATGCTTTCAAACTGCAGCACAAGCCTTCAATTCAGCCTTGTGTTTTCTAAGGATGTGGAATGCATAGAGGGAGAAGGCAAGATGAAATTTTCTTTCCTTGCTTCAGATCCCTAAGAACGCTTGTGATGGCAGGATCTTATTATCACAGCAAATTTGCAATGTGCAGAGTGCGGGAGATTAGATGCGCCTTTGCCTTTGAAGTGTATTTCCCAACCATTGTGCAATGGCAAATTCCATCAAGTGTTGGGGCAAGCTCGGGGAAGATGTAGGGGCTATGAATGCTGCCACATTAAAGCTGTCATTTGCGGAATTTGATGAAACGCTCTCAAAATTTTACTGAATAAATAATATGTAGCCTATTTCAGCAGTGTCATTCATACTGGGCTGTAGATTACCCTACACCCATAAATACTTTATACAAACATAGATATAACATATAGATTGGGCTAGATTAGTTGTACGTATACCTAACATAATGTAGTACAACAGTAACATTGGAGCTGTGAGACAATGTGTTATTTAATCATCCATCATAAATAGCTTCTGGCTGCAGAAGAATAAAAAGTTTTCTTGAGAAATCGTATCGTGCCACATAAAGGATGCATATGGTTTTATATGGAGTTGGCCAAGATTGCTAAAGTACCGTATTTTTCGGACTAAATGTTGCTTGGAATATAGGTCGCATTAGCCATAAAATGCACAATAACGTGAAAAAAACATAGATAAGTTGCTCCGGAGTATAAATCGCATTTTGGGGGAAATTTATTCGACAAAATCCAACACCAAGAACAGACATGAACGAGCAACAACAGGCTAAACGATAGGTATGCTAACGTGACATAAACACAAACGAAGAGCTGAGAATGGGCCTGACGTAACATTCAGAGTTATTCAAATAACTATTACATAAATAACACGTTTATAAAACAGTCTGTTCATTAAATCCATCGATCGTCCTTTATGTCAACAATGCCGGCCGGGTACGTGCCGCTGACGGCGGTTGCACTTCAAAATATTCCACAGGCCCATATAACGATATATACTAAATTATATATCACATACCGTTTTTTTCCATGTATAATGCGCCCCCATGTATAATACGCACCCTAAAAATGGCATGTTGATGCTGGAAAAAAGCCTGTACCCATGTATAATACGCACCCAAATTTTGACTCCTACTTAAGTCCGTAAACGTAAAATTATTTCAGAAAAAAGATCATCTTTGGGAACAACCGGATGTTATTCTGCCGGTCAGTATCACTGCGCATGCGCTAGCAAACTCAATAGCGAAGAAATGTTTCCGATTTGTGTAGGGTACATTGTGACAGCAAACGAGCAGGTGATCGAGCAAGCGTCTGATACGAGAGCATTGTGCTCGTATGGAGCGTGTTTGAAGTGAACAGCAGAGAAGAAAGCGCATCTGTAATGGCGGCCTCCGTATGATATCCGGATTAAAAAAAAAAAAAAATGTACCCATGTATAATGCGCACCCCAGATTTTAGGACAATAAATTAGTTAAATTTTGCGCATTATACATGGAAAAAAACGGTAACTATTATATAAGCAATAATATTATCAAACCATCTGTGTCACTCCAAATCATTAAATCCATCGATTGTCCTTTATGTCAACAGACGGGTGCGCGCCGCTGACGGCGCTTGCACTTCAAAATATTCCACAGGCCCATATAACGATATATAAATTATATATCAAATAACTATTATATAAGCAATAATATTATCAAACCATCTGTGTCACTCCAAATCATTAAATCCATCGATCAAATTCCTCGTCCTTTGTCAACAACGCCGTGCATGCGCCCTGACGTCACCCTCGTCGTTATTCCACAGATCTAGTATATAACTATAATGTAGCGTTAACAAAGTACAAGAGAAGACGTGGGTTTGGTAAACGGCTCTTTATTTAACAAAACAAGAGTTCAACGAGCCAACAACTACTGAACTGTAATGTTAAAAACATATACAAGTTGCTACACGAAATAAAATATATCAAATAACTATAACATAAATAGTTCACCGCCCCACGGCCCCACGACCCCACGGCGTCGACTTCCAGGCGTGTGGCGGCGTGGACTTCCATCCCCGGAGGTGGCACTTCCAGCCACGGAGGTGGAAGAGAGCTCCATAGAATAGCACCGGGCGTGCGTAAAAGCCATGTCCGAGCCCCATCCACCGTCCACGGACAGCCACCCGGCCGAGTGCCGGCGCCTGACTTCCATCCACCGAGGTGAAAGAGAGCTTCGTAGAGTAGGACCGGGCGTGCGTAAAAGCCATGTCCGAGCCCCATCCACCGTCCCCGGACAGCCACCCGGCCGAGCGCCGGCCCCCGACTTCCATCCACGGAGGTGAACGAGAGCTAGGTAGAGTAGGACCGGGCGTGCGTAAAAGCCATAATAGTTTTTCAAACCTTCTGTGTCACTCCAAATCATTAAATCCTTCAAACGCTTCGTCCTCCGTGTCACTTACAAACAAAGCCGCTAATGATGCCGGTAGTACGTGGGGCCCTTCGTCATCTTCGTCGTCCCGTGATCGAATCTTTGTCCTTTATCTAAACAACCGCTGCGCCGCACCGCGCCGCGCCGCGCTGCTGACGTCACTTCAAATTCAAATTCCAGTAATCCCTTGCGACATCGCGGTTCGTTTATCGCGGTTTCATTTTTTTTATTTTTTTTTATTTTGAAAATTTGTGAAAAAATTCACATATAAGTCGCTCCTCAGTATAAGTCGCCCCACCCACCCAAACTATGAAAAAAAACGTATAGTCCGAAAAATACGGTAATGTTTGCTACATATTTGATACAAAGCTTTACAGGGTTACCCATGAACCATTTTACATGGTAAGCCAACTGTGTGGCATGTAAAAAAATTGCCTCAGCCAATTACAGGACTCATATTGCAGGGCAAAACGTAATTGTCGAATGATTGATTGTCATTGATTTTAGCAATTTGATATCCCCCAAAACATTGCTTAGCAATGGATGATGCTTTGTACCCGGAAAACATAATTTTGCGAAAAATCACGTGATACAAAGTGTCGCATTTGATTGGCTATTAAATCTGTTCACCTGCGATTCAAATTGGAAGATCCAAGATGGCGGCGCCCCAGTTGGCCGCGGCCGCTACGCGTCTCAGCAATCGACGAGGATATTCACAAAATATGTCGCCTAGGACACTACAAACAACACAAAGTTTAGTTTATCCATCCAGTAGAGTAGTGTACGATCGCCAGCGCCTGCTGGAGGTACGGTCATCGAGTGTTTTCGGACTCGTAGCCACAACTACCCGAGTCTGTTTGCGTAGCCTCGGAGTGCTTAGGGCGCTAGCCCCAGGAGCTCACGACGCAGCGGGCTCGCCGGGCAGCACACGCCGGAGGAGGAGTAAGCGTAGGCGGTGTGACCGGCGGCGAAAGCGCGGCTGTCGAGGTGGGCTAACGGCTAAGCTGAGAGCTAACCCCTACAAACCGCCGCTTCCATCCATCTTCCTCTCCAACGTCCGCTCACTGGATAATAAAATGGACCATCTAAAACTGGAACTCTCTTCAAAGAGGGAAGTTAGAAACTGCTGCGCTCTCATCCTGACGGAGACATGGCTGAACTCATCAATGCCGGACAACGCCGTTAGCCTGGAGGGGCTCGCTACATTCCGCGCCGACAGAAACAGCGAGCTAAGCGGTAAATCCCGAGGAGGTGGGCTGTGTGTCTACATCAACAACAACTGGTGCAAAAATGCTAGATCTGTCGCCAGCTTCTGCTCTTCGGACATCGAGCTTTTGACTGTTAACTGCAGACCCTTCTACCTGCCCAGAGAGTTTACTGTTGTTAGCATCACGGCTGTGTACGTGCCTCCTAGCGCTAACACTAAAGAGGCCATGAGGGTTCTCTATCGGACAATCAGTGAGCTGCAATCCACGCACACAGAGGGGGTTTTCATCATTGCTGGGGTCTTCAACCAGGCTAGCATGAAGACTATTCTCCCTCATTTTTACCAACACGTGGATTTTCCAACTCGGGGAGAGAACACTCTGGACTTGGTTTACACAAATATAAAGGATGCATTCAGAGCAGCCCCCCGCCCCCACCTCGGCTCTTCAGACCACCTATCTGTTATGCTAACCCCTGCATACAGGCCCCTGCTGATCAGAGCAAAACCCACAGTGAAGCAGGTGAGGGTGTGGTCTGAGGGGGCCATGGAGGCACTCCAGGACTGCTTTGAGTGCTCTGACTGGGACATGTTCAAATCAGCAGCAACATATGACAATCAGATCAACATTGATGAGTACGCCATGACTGTGTCAGCCTACATCAACAAATGCTCCGAGGACGTCAGCACCACTAAGAACATCATCACCCGAGCCAACCAACGACCCTGGATGACTGAGGATGTACGTCATATGCTACGAGCACGGAACTCAGCCTTCAAGTCTGGCGACAAGGAGGCACTGAGGACAGCGAGAGCCAACTTGAACCGTGCCATCAGGCTAGCGAAGCGAAGCCACAGTCGGAAAATTCAGGATTCTTTCCACGACGCCAATAACACCAGGAGTATGTGGCAAGGCATACGGGCGATCACGGACTACAACTCACCCTCCCCCCCGGTGGGTGAGGTTGATGCTGACTTCCTAAATGGTCTAAATAACTTCTTTGGGCGTTTTGAGGCACTAAACAGCACTCCGGCAGTTAAAACTGTTCCCCACCAGGAAGAGGAGGTCCTCTGCCTTGACTCAGCCGACGTGTGGAAGACTCTGAGAAGAGTCAACCCACGTAAGGCCCCAGGCCCCGACAACATACCTGGGCGGGTGTTCAAGGAATGTGCAGGCCAGCTGGCTGGTGTCATCACAGACATTTTTAACATCTCGCTGGACCAAGCCAAAGTGCCAGTGTGCTTCAAGGCTGCCTCCATCATTCCGGTGCCGAAGAAACCTCAAATCACCTCATGGAATGACTACAGACCTGTGGCACTGACTCCCATCATGATGAAGTGCTTCGAAAGGCTGCTCAAAGATCACATCGTCTACAGACTCCCCCCAACATTCGATCCGTTCCAGTTTGCCTACCGGCAGAACCGCTCCACTGAGGATGCCATCTCCTCCGTTCTTCACCTGAGCCTGGCTCACCTGGAGGAGAGGAACACCCACGTGCGGTTGCTGTTCCTGGACTTCAGCTCAGCGTTTAACACCATCATTCCACAACATCTGGTGGAAAAACTGGAACACCTGGGCTTCAGCACCCCCCTTCGGAACTGGCTGCTAGACTTCCTCACCAACAGACCTCAGTCAGTCCGGGTCGGACAGAACACCTCAGATGTCATCACCCTCAGCACAGGCTCCCCTCAGGGCTGCGTCCTGAGCCCCCTGCTGTTCACCCTGATGACACACGACTGCGCCCCCAGGTTCACCACCAATCACATCGTGAAGTTTGCAGACGACACAACGGTGGTGGGCCTCATCAGGGACAACAACGACCTGGACTACAGAGAGGAGGTGGAGCAGTTGGTGGGCTGGTGCAGAGAAAATAGCCTGATCCTGAATGTGGAGAAGACGAAGGAGATCATCGTCGACTTCAGGAAGAACCAGCCTCACCATGCTCCACTGATCATCAACAGCTCAGCTGTGGAGGTGGTCAGCAGCACTAAATTCCTGGGAGTCCACATCACAGACGACCTCACCTGGACTGTGAACACCACAACACTGGTCAAGAGGGCACAGAAGCGCTTGTACTTCCTGCGGAGGATGAGGAGAGCCCACCTGCCCCCACCCATCATGAGGACGTTCTACCGAAGCACCATAGAGAGCATTCTGACAAGCTGTCTCTCGGTGTGGTGTGGAGGTTGCAGCGCCTCCGATTGGAAGAACCTGAGGAGAGTGGTGAGGACAGCAGAGAGGATCATCGGTGCTCCTCTTCCCTCCATTCAGGACTTGTCATCCCAGCGCTGCGTGTCCCGAGCCCGAAATATTATCAGTGACCCATCACACCCCCACCATGGACTGTTCTCCCTGCTGCCCTCTGGGAAGAGGTTTCGCAGCATCCGCTGCAGGTCCACCAGGTTCTGCAATAGTTTTTTCCCTGCTGTCGTCAGACTGTTGAACATTCAAACGTAGCATTCCTCTGCACACTTGTAAATACTGCTTTTGTCTCCTGCACTGTTCACATACTTTATCTCTGCTGCACTTTGTACTTTATAATTATCTTATTTCATATTTTTATATAGAATGTCACTTTTTTTAACCAGCCGAAATACCTCTACATTGCTGAAAGCCGTATGCAACGAAATTTCGTTTTGTACACACCTAGTGTTGACAAAATGACAATAAAGTTCTGTCTAAGTCTAAGTCTCTAGTCTAAATTTTGTATCAACAAAGCTATTTCCCGATAGTGGGCCAGTTTTGTAGTTGCAAAAACCCACACACTGCTCTGTTCAGTGGCACTGCTCAGTCACATTGCTTGGTATGTAGTGAGCCTAATTGTAATATGAAATATTTCCTCTCCAGGCCTCATCGGTGCCCTCAACCTGGCCTAATTTTCAACGGTTGCCCTTAAATCCATCCATCCATTTTCTGTACCGCTTTGTCCCCATGGGGGTCGCGGGCGTGCTGGAGCCTATCCCAGAAGTCATCAGGCAGTAGGCGGGGCACACCCTGAACCGGTTGCCAGCCAATCGCAGGGCACACAGGGATGAACAACCATCCGCACTGGCACTCACACCTAGGGGTAATTTGGAGTGCTCATTTGGCCTACCAAGCATGTTTTTGGGATGTGGGAGGAAACCGGACTGCCCGGAGAAAACCCACGCGGGCACGGGGAGAACATGCAAACTCCACACAGGGTGGGTCGGAGGTGGAATTGAACCTGCACCCTCCAAAGTGTGAACCTTAAAATGCCACCAAATCCCTTCTCTTTCGGCACTGTTCAAAGTTGTTGTCTGGGACGCACGGTCATATTGATATGTTTGTTTTGTCTGCATTTGACTAGTCGGATTTTACTTCCATGACCCCGACTGATATCTACTCTGGTTTTTAACTTAGTAGAGTAGGACCATACTCTCTCTGTTCAAAAAATAATCTCGCTAATACAAAATTGGTTGAAAACAAATAGTGAGGGCAACTTGGTTGTGTCTCTGGTTTTTGATCATTCAGCTGTCACGCTATCTTCTTTAGCAACTTGACCTTCACTTGGCTTGTTGGCTACTTAAGAGTCCGGCATCCAGACATCACTCGTGTTTCTCCCATAAGGGTGAATAGGAACATACTCTGTAACCTCATTGCTCCCAGTCTCCCATTTTAGAGTTCCTCAAGGACAGGAGAGCCTCGGGCTGTGAGGATATTGAGGGGGATCTCACTGAGGAGTGACAGCCCTAGCTTGTGCCTCAGATCCGGTTACAGCGTTAGACCACATACAAGCAGTGTGGAGTTTCTGGAGGTGTCTCAACATGCCAACATGCTTGTTTCTGCAGTTGTTCTATTTTGTCCTTTTTCATCTTTTGAGTCAAACAAAATAGCCTGCACGAATGTGGTGTTATTCATAGACTCAAAGCTTTTTCTCGGCCAGAAATGTCAACACAACTTTTGCGAAACGTTAAATGTATTGTATCTACCGTTCCTTTTAAAGCAATTGAAATTTAAACACCCAAGTGTTATCCTTAAGCATAGGTATCTTTTTTTTTATATAATTGTAGAAACGAACTTCCCAGATATTAAAGATCAGAAATTCCCCTCAGCAATCGTTTTAGTTTGATCTCATAATGTAAGCTTGCAAGGTTATTTTTTCTATGAGCTTTACCCAAAATGACAACTAGACTATACATAGCCAGATGTATTTTATTTATATGAAATAGTAGGTCAAATAGATCAGTTGTTGCAACGCAAATGGGTTTACCGATGAAACTGTAAAACTCGCTTCATTTCTGTAGGGTACACCAAAAGCCTTGAACTTGAAGCTTACCGTGATAATGAGAGTGAAGTAAGTTGTTTTTAATCTTATGACATTCACACATGAATGGCGATGAATATCTGTGGAAGGAAATAACCTCCAAGAGTTTGTTCAACATATGCTTTGACAGGGCTGCGAGGTAACAGAGCAAACGTACAACTATTCACTTGAAAAACAACCACTCAGTTTCTTGTGCCAATTCTTACTCGTGATAGTGACAGCTAGCCTTAATCTGTTTCCACCATAATCTGCTGGTTTGCACCGTTATTGGGTGAATTACTTTCTTTAATTTTGAGTTTATGGTGCTACTGTTGCCCTGCATTTAAGATTACTACTAATCTTATTAAAAAATCCACTGCTGTGGGGATCTATATCCTATTAAGACTGTAACCATTTGAGCTATATTTATTTTTGTCAGTCTATCCCTAGCCAAGTATTTTATTATGTCCACCCACCAATCTAAAAACTGTACACTAAATGTACATTAACAGTAAGTGCACATTCATTTTACAAACTGATCACTTTCCTTAGAACAGTGGTTCTTAACCTTGTTGGATGTACCGAACCCCACCAGTTTCAAATGCGCATTCACCGAACCCCTCTTTAGTGAAAGATAAAAGTCATTTTTTCAAATTCAAGACATCAATGTTTTTTTGCTGGTGCACAAAATGAGCTGTGCATGAACATCACCTTGTTTAAAGAACAACACCAACACAATGCATGAACTCACAACAAATTACACACTGTGACTTCTGCTGTTGCTTTTGCAAGACCAGTTCAGATAAGCGTCATCACAAATTTACACGATGAATCAGGTGTGTTCGGACCTCCACAGTGGAGGCTCTGCCGAACCCCTGAGACCGACTCACCGAACCCCTAGGGTTCGATCGAACCCAGGTTAAGAACCACTGCCTTAGAATATATAACTTTCTGTGACCCATTTGTGGCATACATGTTTTCGTTTTGTTTTTGAAGAATGTTATTTTGGTCTTACCGCTGCCACATTTTCTGGAGTTCTGGCGGTGCGAGGTCGGCCGGTTGATTTTCATTTCAGTGCTGATCCACTGGCTCTGAAGTTAGTAACCCATAACAAGATCGTGTTTCGAGCAGGTACGGGATCATGTCTACCAAGTCTGAAGCGCAAATGGAACGCTCGTTTGTTGCAATTACAGATCCGTTCTTGATAAACGTTTCTACAATGAAAGCGCGATGCGGTCCAATTCATGTTAGCAACTGAAACGAAACTAAATAACATTATTCGAAAACGAAATGAAAATGAAAATGAAATGAAACGAAACAAAACAAAACAAAACAAAACAAAACAAAACAAACAAAACAAAACAAAACAAAACAAAACAAAACAAAACAAAACAAAATGGCATTATACGTGTATGTACTTTTCGACAATAAAAACTTTTTTGTTTATTTAATTTATTTGCATTTTATTAAACCTACAAATGTGTCAGATCATTTTGCCGGACCCTGTATAAATCGGCAGCGGTCATATAGAAATACATTTACATTTACATTACATTTACGACTTAAAAAAACACAGGTTTTGTTTCCTACCAAAAGCCATGCTCATAATTCGTGCAAAGGCTCATGGGGGCTCGGAATTGTGTGGATTTTGTCTAAAATGCACCATCACATAACATTGTTACTTATCCATTAATTGATTGGAGTATCGCCTCAGTGAGTTGTTTGAAATGTGAATGGGTTCAGCTGTTATTTCTCCACCAATTTTACTGAAACCCAGTGTGAAATATGATTCTCACAGCTGGCTTGGAAACACTGTGATGTACTCCCAGTGGAACTAAAGAAGGTGGCTTGTCGACAGGGAAACCTGCGCTTCTGGCCTGGATTAGTCGGGGTATATATTTTTTCAAAATTTGATGTAGTGGACCTTCAGATCCTCTCGTCAGAGATCGCCACATCGACTCTCATGATTTGTTTGGCAGGTTTTTTTTTTTTATACCCTCCGTGACATAGTCCTCCAACTTATTCCTGCTCGTAGTTGGCAGTAAAGAACACCAGTGCAAGGTTGTGGAGGGAGTGGCTGGAAATGAAACCTGCGGAGTCTGCATAAAGGGCAGCAACATTGTACTGGCACTACCAGTGTCTCAAATAAACTGATTAGCACTGGTTAGCACGTCTGCCTCACAGTTCAGAGGGTGTGGGTTCGATTCCACCTCCGGCCCTCCCTGTGTGGAGTTTTCATGTTCTCCCTGTGCCTGCGTGGGTTTTCTCCGGACACTCCGGTTTCCTCCACATGAATGGTAGGCTAATTGAGCACTCCAAATTGCCCGTAGGTGTGAGTGCGGATGGTTGTTTGTCTCTGTGTGCCCTGTGATTGGCTGGCAACCGGTTCAGGGTGTCTCCCGCCTACTGCCTAATGACTGCTGGGATAGGCTCCAGCACGCCCGTGACCCCTGTGGGAACAAGCGGTACAAAAAACGGATGGATGGATGGATGGATGGATGGATGGATGGATGGATGGATGGATGGATGGATGGATGGATAGATCGATAGATGATAGATAGTTTTCTATGGGATGTTCTATATGCTATAGGTGTTGGCAATGACATTGTTATCTTACCGATCAATGTGATCTCCATGATTTTATCTACAGCAAACATCTCATGTTTCAAATGTAAGCATTCCTGTGTCCTTCTGCAGTCGGCTGTGTGGACATTCACTGGTGTCCTCAGATTAATTAATGTGATGCTTTGATAAGAGATAATGGCTCCAGTAAGGTATAATTCATATGCCCTAGATAGCTTAGAGATTCTATGGCTTCTACAAAGTGCAGCACTACCTTCTTGAGCGTCTGCCACTTTCAAGTGCCTCCTGTCTTGCTGAAAAGGGCCCATTCATTATTTAAATATCTCCATTATTTATCTACCACACACAATGCAGCTTCTGTTACTCTTTTCTCATCTAGTGTAAATTAATATTACAGTACTACAGTACGTTGCTACTTGCATTGCTCGTAGAACAGAGACGGTAAGGAAGTGGAAGGGGAGAGCATCAGATTAGTTCAGTGGTGGATATTTCTTCAGTCATCCTTGATGATTTGATACTGGGTGACATATTGAGTCTAATTTGTAGCCTAAAGAACCAAACAGCTGTGTCCTATTTTGTTTAGCTGTATATTCGGGTGATCTGCTTCATAAGGTTGCCTTGCTCTTGGCGCTCAGTGTGAGGATGTCAAGAGCATTTTGTTAAGATTCTGATGAGGAGGACAGTGGTTTGGTAACCTTTTAGATAAGACTGGTAAGTCATTCAGTATTGCTAAGCACATCTTGGACAGCATTTGCTCTATGACTCAGTTGTTGTATTACAAAATGCTGTAGATCCATTGGATTCTTCTGAGAAAATGTTTTAATTTTGTTTTTAAAATTGTATGTGGACCTGAAAGAATTAAACAAATATACTGTTAAAAGACTACATTTGCTCAATTTAACAAGATAATTGTTAGATAAAATGTTTTTTTTTTGCGGTGTGGTGTGTCAGTGGGAGCCAAATTTGAAATTTGGTATGGATGCACTCAGCTGTCTAACAGTCAGGCGATATGGGTTTTACTCCGTTAGACCGTATGGGGTTTGCGTGTTCTCCTGACTCCATGTATCCTGTGGTTGATTCAGGTTCATTCCAGGGTATACTACCTAGAGATGCACCGATCCGACTTTTTCAGTTTCGATACCGATACCGATGCCGTGAGTTTGCGTATCGGTCGATACCCGATACCGATCCGATATTATGGTTGACTTAACAAGCTACATACCTCTACATGTGGAACAGAAAAGACTAAAGGCAATGGCATCAGGCATGACTACACAGTTCATTCCTAAGACAAAATGTAACAAGATAAAGCAGATTAATGCAATGAACTATTTATTTGCAACAAAAATTGTGCAACAGCAGCAATAAAGTGTATTAGCATTTAAATTCAAGTAAATTAGGATACAAACTTCTTAAAAAAAAAATACAAATGTTGCAGCTGAAACTGCACTGGGCAAATATAGAAAAGGGTGATCAAGCACACAGTAACCAAATATTAAAATAAATAGTAAACATGTAAACATTAGGTGCCGTTCCACATCACTCATGACCTGTTGAAATGCTCATTTAAGCAGCAATGAGAAGTGCTCCCTGAAAACAAGCTCCGCTTAGTACTAGTACTATAACTGGCAGTACTACCACCACCCCTGGCAACATTAGCTTTGCAGACATTACAAACTGCCGTCGAGCTAGTTGGCGTGTTCAGTTTAAAGTACCTCCACACAGCTGACTCTTTCGTTCGCTCCATGTTTGCGTTTGTTTAGAAAACTCTCGTGGCATGCGGCACACGTGCTGCTGACGTATGACGTAGCCCGCGTCCCGCGGCACACGTGCTGCTGACGTATGACGTAGCCCGCGTCCCAATAGATTAAGGAAAGGATCGGCTCACAGATCGGCTGCATTTTCCGATACCCGATCCATCAATTTTGTTGATATCGGGGCCGATATCCGATCCAGATATCGGATCGGTGCATCTCTAATACTACCCATCTCTCACCCAGAGGCCTCACTCGTAACTCGCCATCTGAATGAGGGCATTTTACAAAATGAATGATTGAGTGGATGTGATTATATTAAAGATATATATATTTTATCCGGGGCGCGCATGTAACATATTTTGTGTGGTTCTAAAATGACCACCAGACGTTGTTTGGTGCTCCGTTTCTCCCGACCCACAGACCTGATGGGTGAACTTCAAGAATTACGGCACATCTGAGCAAGTAAATGGATTGTTCATTATGTCTCCAGTACTAATAGCCTTTTTGTTTTCTTTTGTTCAGACAAATTATGTAGGTCTTACCTTAAAACTTTTTTCCGACAGTTTCAGCGCCAACTTCCGCCACAAAAAGGCTACATCTGAGCAAGGTTTATTATAAATAGATTGCCTCAATATGTAATATAATGTGGCTGTATAAACTGTTTTTTTTTTTTTTTTTTTTTTTTAGTTTTTCCTTCATTTGTTTTTGTAACTACTACAAAATACAGTATACCAGGACTACACAATGGTGGCTTATTAAAACAATGCAATTTACTGTTTTTTGTTTTGTTTTGTTTTTAAAAAAAGACATAAAATTTAACACATTTGGGTTGCATGGCCCTTTTGAACAAATAGTTGTCCACTTCTGTCTTGTAAGTATGGGACACTTTGATCAGCTTGCTTACTTTGCACAATTCACATAATAGGGCTTCCATCCACAGGCTTCACTCTTTCTTTTGCACCACAGACATCTTTTGCTTAAGAACTGTTAAGCTGTTAAACTGTTAAAACTGAACTGTTAAAGTTGCGACACAATTACACTGGCGGCCCTCCTCCACCATCTTCCCTCGAATATAGTCATTAGCGAGGAGCCAACCTAGTCAAGCAAGGCGTCACAACGGTTGCTTTTAGGCTACTATGCAACATGCTTCAAGGGTCAATTTAAAAATATAAACAAAACAATACTGTAAATGGAATTTTGGGATTTCATCATCTGCGGTCCATCACATCATCCATCCTGCCATATATCAACAACACCCAGAAAATTCACAGAATTCATCAGAGATGGACTGAAGCAAAGTGGAAAAGTGTGTTGTGGTCTGACAAGGCCATGTAGGCCCCTCCACCTGTAGGAGGGGCCAAAGGGGTCAGGTGCAAAGTGAGCTGGGCGGCAGCCAAAGGCTGGGACCTTGGTGGTCCGATCCCCGGCTGCAGAAGCTGTCTCTTGGGACATGGAATGTCACCTCTCTGGCTGGAAAGGAGCCCGAGCTGGTGTGTGAGGCAGAAAAGTTCCGACTAGACATAGTCGGACTTGCCTCCACACACAGTTTGGGTTCTGGTACAAGCCCTCTCGAGAGGGGCTGGACTCTCTTCCACTCTGGAGATTCCCACGGTGTGAGGCGTCGAGCAGGTGTGGGCATACTTATTGCCCCCGGCTGGGCGCCGGCACATTGGTGTTCACCCCGGTGAACGAGGGGGTAGCTTCCCTCCACCTTCAGGTGGGGTGATGGGTCCTGACTGTTGTTTGTGCCTGTGCACCGAACAGCAGTTCAGACTACCCACTCTTTTTGGGGTCTTTAGAAGAAGTGCTGGAGAGCGCTCCCTCTGGGGACTCCATCGTTCTACTGGGTGACTTCAATGTTCACGCGGGCAATGACAGTGAGACCTGGAAGGGCGTGATTGGGAGGAACGGCCCCCCCGATCTGAACCCGCGTGAGATCGACAGGCGGATCGGTGCAGCGTCGGCTGTAATGCGGACTCTGTACCGGTCCGTCGTGGTGAAGAGAGAACTGAGCCAAAAGGCAAAGCTCTCAATTTACCGGTCAATCTATGCTCCTACCTTCGCCTATGGTCACAAGCTATAGGTCGTGACCGAAACAACAAGATCCCGGATACAAGCGGCCGAAATGAGTTTCCTCCGCAGGGTGTCCAGGCTCTACCTTAGAGATAGGGTGAGAAGCTCGGTCATCAGGGAGGGACTCAGAGTCAAACCGCTGCTCCTCCACGTTGAGAGGAGCCAGATGAGGTGGCTTGGGCATCTCATCAGAATGCCTTCTGGACGCCTCCCCGGGGAAGAGTTCCGGGCTTGTCCCACAGGCAGGAGACCCCGGGGACGACACAGGACGCGCTGAAGAGACTGTCTCTCGGCTGGCCTGGGAACGCCTTGGGATCCCCCGGGATGAGCTGGACGAAGTGCCTGGGGAGAGGGAAGTCTGGGCGTCCCTCCTAAAGCTGCTGCCCCCGCGACCCAACCCCGTATAAGCGGCAGAAGAGTGGATGGATGGATGGATTTTATATTCAGGTGCACACACCTATCTGAAAATGATGTTTTATGGTATTGATTTTATTGTACTCCCATTACTTTTTGCTACTGGTTAATTTATTTTTGTTAACACATTTAGTATATCAGTGCACATGAGCAAGAGAGATGAGATGTCAGCTCTCAAAGTATTTTGCAAGGCTTCCCTACTATTGTTGTGTCTGTGTGTAAAGTTAAAAGACTTTGAGGCATGCTGAAGCCTGTAAGATGTGTTTTAAGAATAGGTATGCACACTAAGATTAGTGCAGTTTTTACATTGAAAGACATTCCACGTTGCAGACTTATTGCACAACAGCTCCAACTGCTGGGTTTGTTGGCTCACTCCCACGCTTGGCCAAACATGCAAGAAGACTAACATGGAAAAGTGAAAATAAATGCACATCTTCATCCAGATGTCTGGCACTATTTTCAGAGTCTTATGGAAAATGGTTGCTTTCTTTACATCTTTTTAAATGAATGCAAAGCTTGAATTGTCATGGTTTTCTCCTTCCTCCTCAATAACCTGGGTTGTCAAACTGTACTCCTGATGGCAGCACACAATGATTGGATGGGTCTGGTTGGTATCAGGCTTGAAGTGTGGCCACTTGCCTAGTCGAAGAGACAAGATGAATTTATGACACCTGACAGTGACTGTCATGAAAATAAAAAAGTTGTGTTATTGCTATTGGAGCTTGGCATTAATCCCTGCGTTGGTACGAGAGCAAGGCAGCTTTGTCTTTCCTCTCTTTCTCCACACCAGTGTGACTCTCATTTCATTGCCCTGCCTCCATGATTAGAGGTCTCCTCTTGTCGGCCTTGTCAGGGCGTAATAACAGAATTGTGTTCCAGTCCGTTTCTGCAACTCCAATGGGCTAATAGTTACGTTAGCCCACAGAGTATGTCATTAGCTCTCCACCCGTATCCCAATGAGGGGCATGTCTGTCATTTCAAGGCCCAAATAACAGGGCAGGCAAGCCAGAGATCACAGTCACATGGGTGCTCTGAAGCCCAAGTATTTCCACCCATCCTCCCTCACCACACTTTTACTTCATTGACATGGAGAAATCACAGTGACATGGACTTGAAGAGGCAAATGGAAGTCAAAGAGATACACTTTGAATTTTGGCCGATACTGATAATCATACCATCATAATCATTAGTGGGACCACACTGCTCATTTGCGACAATGATTGGATGATTCATGGTCATCATTCTGATCCTGTCGGCTTGTGTAGAATCTATCAGAGCTTGCGGCTAATCTGTTTTGATTATTAGCCTCTAAGCCGCTCTTCGTGCTGGGCTTGTCGAGGGCTGAGTGATGAGAAACTACATTCTCACCCTAATTTTTTTAGATTACTTGTGCAACTATGTGTGCATCATGATCAGGGTAACTTTATTGGAGCTACGATTGATGGTTAGTGATCACAGCAACATTGATCACCTAGTAGTCCATAATATTGGTGCGCAGTTTTGTTATAAACCACACCAATTTGACATTGCATCGCTGGTGTCGGGCAAAATCGTCGCACCGCCAAAATCATCATGTTTCAGGAGACCCCTGTTTGATTAGGCCTCTGAATAATTAGATAGGTGTCTTGAGCTAGTCTGCTCTGTCTCTGTGACGTTTCCTGTTGGCTTGGCATCTTCTTATCTATGACACCCTTGGCACACTTATTTGTTGATTTTAGTAAAGGCTGTAGAGCCACACACATGGGCTAGGCATTGTGGGTGGGCAGCCAAGAGTATAAGAATAGTAATCCTGGAGGTGGGGGTTGGACCTTCTTCCACAATCTGGCAGAAAACGCTCTACGGTCTTGATCTTTCTGGCATCCATTAAATAGTTTAACTGAGAATTTGAAGTCTTCTGGTAGTTACTAGTAGCATAGCGAGTAATAAAGATAAAAAGAACAAGGAGAAGATAATCCCAAAACGGCACCTTTGTTCAACAATTAACATTGTGTTAATTAACCAATAGTATAGATTTGTGAAAAAAAATATTAAATTTACCCAATCGTGACATTGGAGGATTTGTCCCGACACCAGTGGTATGTTGGTAATTCCTGTTGGAAGTGCATTTTTATTTCTAAATATGTCTCTTGGTAAACAATTGTTGTTGGCTGCTGACATTTTAAGACAATAGTTTAAACTAAATGTTGCAACACAAGCATAGGAGCAGAACAAATTGCTGTTCAAGGACCTATTTTACATTACTTTCGAGTGGTCTGTGTTATCTCACAGTGTTCAAAAGTAAACCAGCTTTCAAATAAAAGCAAATCAATTATTCCGTTATACTGTCAAAGCCCCTGGACTATTAGATCAAGCAGCGATAATCAGTTATGACATGGTAACAACAGCTAAGAATAGAAGCCCTCTCCTGCTGTGATCTGTTAGTTTCAGGTGTTGGCTTTCTCAGCCTTAGGGTGTTGGTCTGACTGCTCCGTATTTTGGCTTTCTACATTATGGTCTTGTTGTCCATGAGACTGAGGCTGTGTCCACAGAAACAAATTTAAATGTACATAACCACTTTTTGTTTTTTTTTGTTTTTAACCGTTTCAATGTTTTGTCACAATAGAACTAGTGTTTTCGGAGTCCAAATATGATTCCACTTTAAACTGGGTCCCAGAGTGAATAAATCTGTAGAGAATATGCATAAAGAGCTGCCGACTGTTACAGATTGTCTGCATTTTATCACTGATTGCTAACTTGTTACGCTTGTATTACTTATTTTACGGATAAATAAAAAAATTGTACGATACACAGTATGTTTGACATCACGCCAATTGCAGGCGAGATATTATTCCACTGGGCCGCTCAAGTAAATCAACCGTATGTGCAGTCAAAACTAGCAGATGAGTCAGACATTTTAGCCAAATATTACATTTATACTCTATAGTCTTAGCAGTCATATCAGCAGCAAGGAATAAGAGCAGCAATATGAAGTGAAGATTCATTGCTGGATTATTATATCTAATAATGCATAGAAAACCATTGTGTGCCAGTGAGACTAATAAGTGAGACACACACCTTCTCAAAAAGCCAAACTTCAGTCCAACAGTCCTATTCTTCCAATAGTCTTCAGCTTCATTAGATGTTTGTTTTTTTTTTCTACCCAAAAGTAAGATGAGGCTTAGTTTTTTTTCTCCCTTTTAAACATTGACCTCACCAAAGGAGGCCTGCAGTTCTTTAGCTGTTGTCCTGCTTGGATTGTGACCTCTTCAATGACTCGTTGCTGTGCTCTTGGGGTCATTTTTGTAGGCCAGCCACTGTTTAAAATTTTCCCCATTTATGAATAATGGCTCTGTGGTTGATGGGTGTTCTAAAGCTCTAGAAATTGCTTTGTAACCCTTTCCAGAATTATGTCAATTACTTTATTTCTCAAATATTTTTGAATAGATAATTAATGTTTTATATCAGTGTACACGTGTTATGATTTTAATGATTTCTTGAATGAGCAGGTCAAGAGATAATCAGAATTGCGTGTGGTCAGTGAAAATGAACTCAGCTTTGCCCAAAATGCAATTCGCCATAGTTAATTCACAATTTTACAAAGGCCGCATGTATTTTATCACACAGGGTTAGGTAGTGCTCAATATTTTTTTCTTTATTAATGAATAAAGTCCATTTAAAAAATGCCCATTGACTTGCGGAAGCGATGCAATGCAAAGAAAGAAATTCCCCAAACTATTGACACTTAGTTAATTTAAATATATCTGTTCACGATTAAATTACACATGTTGATGTGGAAAATGCAATCTATTTCAGATTTAACCTTCATCTTCTCTATCATCTGTGGTTATGTATGTGAATCAATATTACATGTGCAATCAGTTCACCTTGTTTCTTAATACAATAACAACTTCTGCACATTTTACAGTTAGTGGTCACGGTGGGCTTTTTATAATTTGCTCTGCAGCTGGGACTTCATGGGAATAATCTGAGCACGATATACAGTAATTAACTACATTTTCAGGCCTGAAGCTTTTTAAGTAGATAAGAAGTGGATCTGGTTTTGATCCACGTGAAACAGATCTTTCCAAAGCTGTGGGTTGATCCTTAAATCTTCAGCAAATACTGATAACTGCAGATTGACTGCGGGTGTGACTGAGTGATACAATTCATGTGCAATTTTGTCCAAGTGCGGTGACCTTTTCTGCTAAGATTTGCACCTATTTTTGCCATTCGTGGTGCATGTTTGTAAGGAAGGGCACAAAGGGAAGATTGGTATTTGCGCAACAGCCTGTGCTGAGTGGAGCGCTAACTGGAGCAGGAGAATGGCGCTGTTCGGCGTGGTTCATGGCTGTTATTCCTACAGGCCGTGAGTGTGAAAAGAGCTAATACCATCTGACAGTTCTGGAGCAAGAAGAGGAGGGCTGTACAAAAAAGGAGGAGAGAGAGAAGAGCGAACGGGAGGTAGGCTAAAGAGATGGGTGGGGGTGTGGGTGAGAGCGTATGAAGGGCTATGTTAGATGAGCAAGAAGAGAGGATGAGCTTGATATGGACAAAGAAGGGATGAAGAATATGGGAGGGGAAGGGCTAATGAGGTAATACCGCTGGGACCTTGACTGTCAGTGGTTGTAGAAAGAGGCCTCTGATAGTTGTTGCTTTTTTATTTTATATTGAAAAGGATGTGTCTTGTGCCGGCCTAAAAAAAAACCCCACAAGCTCTTGATGTTCAAATGTTCTCTGTCTAATCTGGCAGGGACACATACATGTAAGTTTTCGTTATCATTGGCTAATTTGCATATATACATGGGGATACTGTTTTGCCAACAACAGAAAAAACAGGAAGGAACGTTAGCTCCCTCTTGGTTTTAAAAAACAAAACTTTTTTCGATTTGTTGAGCTAACTTTTCAAAACAGCTTTTGTTTATTATTAAAAGTATTTATTTATTTAGTATTTATTAGTATTTATTTACTTTTGTAGTTGGGTACTTTTCAGATTCTATACTTTAGTGCTTTTGATGGTTGCGCCTTTTTGGCAGCATGCGTGAGGCAACACTGATCGTGATGGAGGGAATGTCAACTCTATTTGACTGTTGCCATTTGACGACCACGGGCGTTCGTGTTGTTTGCGCCTATAATGGGCAGCATTTTTCACGGCCCCGTTTTGTTCAGCGGATATGTCAGCACTGTTGTAAAGTCTGCACTGGTGCGACTGAAGAATGGCTGATTGTCGAGGTGAAGACGAGCGCGGAAATGTGCCTCCAACTGTGAATTGAAATTGAAGCAGATTTCTATGGGTCTGGAGAATAGAACCATTCTTTCTTAGTCTCTCTATTTGTAAATGGACGCTAGTGCTAATTGTTTACAAATTTAGCTAAGGCAGACACCTTTGATCCACTGGTGAAAGCAGACTTTGAATATCTCCTTTTTCATCTATTACTGCTTCAAACAAGGCAGGTGGAATGATAGTTGTGTTTGTATTGCCAATGTTTTGTGTGATATTTTCTGTTGTATTGTTATTTTGTTATATGTTTTTATAAAGTGCTTTGTTACGGTGAAAGCTGTTGTGAAAGTGCCATATAAATAAAGATGTTTTCTATTGTATTGTATTTTATTCAAACAAGTCAAATCAGTTCTTGTTCCTGTGTGAGTTTGAAATGTCCAACCGTCGTGGAATGCAACTCGTGTTTGGTGCAGATTGCGAGTCGTGTTAGTGTTTGCTTCTTATGATCCTCTCAGTTTTATAGATGAACCACAAAGGTATAATATTACAGTAGTAGTATATTACAAAATATAGGATAAATATTCAGGTACAATACATCTTTATTTACATTTCACGTTCACAACGGCTTTTGCCGTAACAAAGCGCTTTACAAAATCCTTAAATAATAAAACCGAACAAGCATCTGATCTGAAGCATCTAATCTCTCTGATTGAGCCTTTCGTTTGTACATGATACGGTAAATACGTCACTGTGTTTTAAGTTTGTGAGTGCTTGACAGTTGGAGATTTAAACGGCTGTATATGTTGTGTTTCACAACAGTTTTAAGCAGCATTTATAATTCCTGTGAATGAAATGGATGTTGCCAACATGCACCGAGCGGCTACACAGCGCACGCAAGTTAGAGAATGGAGTCAATCAAGGAAGTTGCCTCAAATTTGCACACGTCCTTTTTTAAATGACGAATGTCAAGACTCGAATATTTATTTATTTATTGCATGAGAAGGATTTCACTGGCTGATGAGTGTCGCAGATGGGCTTCACCCTTTGTGCGACTGCAGAAGTGCCCTGTCAGATTTGGAAAGCTAATAATTATGGTTTCATTTTAATTTTTCAAAGTATTTGGGAATGTTATGGTAAATCCTCCTGTTATTTTCTTAGCTCTATTTAACAAAGAATAAAATCAGTTGTATTCAAATCAACATAATTCAATTTAATGTTTCCAAGGCACCTCTGTATATAATGTAATGTAAAATAATGTATACTATAATATACACTTCAGTTCAAAAGGGTCACCAAGACAATTTAGTATTTTCCATGAAAACTAACATAATTCCACAAAGGGTTTCTAATCATCCATTAGCCTTCTAACACAATTAGCAGACACAAAGAAGATTTCTTTGAAATGGGCCTTTATACACTTGCAAATATTGCCTTATAAAACAGACATTTGCAGCAAGAATAGTCATTAACCACATTAACAATGTATAGTGTATTCCTGATTAGTTGAATGTTATCCTCGTTGAAAAAAATAGCTATTTTAGTTTAAAAACAAGGACATTTCTTAATTGACCTCAAACGTTTGAACGGTAGTGTCAGATAAAATAATAATTAGGGCTGCAACTATGGCTTAAAATGGAGGCATTTTTCCTTGGTTTGCATTGATAGACAATAAGGTTTGCGCTGTCACGTCACCAACCAGGCTGGTTTTCTGGCCCCTTCGTGCTTTGGCGAGTTCAAAGGAAGTGAAAAAGGTATCAATGGGGATATTTCTCCCCTTTCTAACGAAACGTTGAAACAATTTCAACACCATACACTCCCAGTTGCTGTCCGGACATTGTCAAAGCTACACGATGATAAGTCCAACAGCTAAGTCATATCACTCTCTGAACATGCTCCTCCAGAAGATTTTTCCTCAGCAAGTCTCAGAAGTAAGGCTAAAGCCTCCGTAGCTGTCATTTTTGCCATCACAAAGCATAAAAACAAACAAACAAACAAACAAACAAACAAACAAACAAACAAACAAACAAACAACAGAGCAGGAGAAAAAAATGAAATTGTAGCAAATTAAAGGGAAATATGTACACTCCCTGTAAAATGCATGCGGTCAATTTGACTGCATGCATTTCAAGGTAGAAACACCTACCGTTTTTTTCCATGTATAATGCGCCCCCATGTATAATACGCACCCTAAAAATGGCAAGTCAATGCTGGAAAAAAGCCTGTACCCATGTATAATACGCACCCAAATTTTGACTTTTTTATTTTATTTTATTTATTTTTTTAAGTCCCAATGATCGTCACACACGCATCTGGGTGTGGTGAAATGTGTCCTCTGCATTTGACCCATCCCCGTGTGATTTTGATCCATCCCCTGGGGGAGAGGGGAGCAGTGAGCAGCAGCGGCGCCGCGCTCGGGAATCATTTGGTGATCTAACCCCCCAATTCCAACCCTTAATGCTGAGTGCCAAGCAGGGAGGCAATGGGTCCCATTTTTATAGTCTTTGGTATGGTCTTAACTAGGCTGGATGTATTTTTTTTGTTGCCGTTGATTTCTCCGACTGCCCATAAAGGCACCACCGCGATCAGTTAGGTTAAAATGAAAAGAGAGGAAAGTGACGTGCGGACATGTGAAAAAGGCGGCTCTGTGTGGGAGAGAAGTTGAAGAGGAATAAAAACACCCTTGGAAACCAAAACTTGCCCCTCGTCGTGACTCGGAGCCGCAACAAATGTTTCGGATTTGTGTAGGGTACATTGTGACAGCAAACGAGCAGGTGATCGAGCAAGCGTCTGATACGAGAGCATTGCGTTCGTATGGAGCGTATTTGAAGTGAACAGCAGAGACGAAAGGAACAAGGCAAAGTGTTGTGAAATAAAATATTACCGACCTGTAATACGTATTTTGTTATTTGCTGATTGTATGTATTAAACTATCACATTCATTGTCAGTCAAGAAGAGAAGAGGACTATTCGCATCGGATCCATAGTGCGCATGCGCAGTGATACTGCCTCCGTATGACGTCCAGTCCGCGATGGAGATTAAAAAACAAACAATATTTGACAATAACACAGGTTTCTGTTCCTGTCTTTGGTAATGTCCCCCTGTCTTTTTGTTCCACGTCTTTGTCGGTCAGTCCTGTTGTTGGTTTTGTTAGAGAGTTATGTTAGTTTACCAAGTCTGTGTTTTGAGTTCCTCCAATGAACCCTGGTCCAAGCTGCACTTGGTCACCCTCTTCCTTTCCACACTCCATCCGTGACAAGATTTTCTTCAAAAATTGTTGTACCATGATTTTCTTCAAAAAAAAAACAAAAAAAAAACAATTTAAAAAAATAAATAAATAAATAAATTGTACCCATGTATAATGCGCACCCCGGATTTTAGGACAATAAATTAGTTAAATTTTGCGCATTATACATGGAAAAAAACGGTAGATCTCCTTTGTATTTTAAAATCTTAATTATGGAACAATCTTAGAATAAAATATTTTTATTCACAGATTTAGAAAAAGTCAGGGTCCTTATTGGCTCATAAGTTTATTTTTAACCACGTTAATATGTTGCAAAATTTGAAAACAGTCAAAATAACTGCCTTTAATGCAGTGGTCCTTAACCTTGTTGGAGGTACCAAACCCCACCAGTTTCATATGCGCATTCACCGAACCCCTCTTTGGTGAAAAATAAAAAATTTTGTTTTTCAAATTCAAGACATAAATGTTTTTACTGGTGCACAAAATGAGCCGTGCATGAACATCCCCTTGTTCAAAGAACAAAACCAACACAATGAATGAACTCACAACAAATTACACACCTGCAAATCAGTTTGACTTCTGCTGTTGCCTTTGCGAGACTAGTACACATATGCGTCGTTACGAATTTACACAATATATCAGGTATGTTCGGACATCTGCAGTGGAGGCTCTGCCGAACCCCTGAGACCGACTGACCGAACCCCTAGGGTTCGATCGAACCCAGGTTAAGAACCACTGCTTTAATGTATTCAAGTAATAACATTACTTTGCAGGTTCTTTAAATATCCTACATTCACCTCAGTTTATGCACCAAGCCAGATAACAAACTCAAAGCTTTTGGTGACTTCTGAGTGACAACAAGCATAAAGTGGCATCTCTGTCTGTGTGTCATGTCTGTAATAATGGGTTTGGTTGGCAGCAGGTATCCACAGAGCCTTTCAAAGAATCTGCTGCTGATGCTCAAGCGGGAATCCAACTTGTCAAATTATAGTGGGCTCCCATTTCACATCCCCCTCCATCCCCCTCTATCTGCGCTTGTGCGTGTCTGTATTTGTGCCTGCACGTGTGTGGCTTCAACAGATAAATATCACACTACATTGAATAAATACAAACGTGTTCTACACCATAATTAACAGTATTTTCATATAAATGCCTGAAAATTGCTCTTTGTTTAAAATTACATTCAATTGATACGTTCAGTTGTATCACTGGATTGACAGTTTCTTTGTCAAACAATCAATGAACAGCAGTGTGCTCAACTCCACTTTATACTACCTACAATAAATACAGTAATCCCTCGTTTATCGCTGATAATTGGTTCCAAAACCACCCCGTGATAAGTGAAATCCGCGAAGTAGGGTCACCCTCTCATCTGTACATTTTTCGTGTGTCAATAAATGTATATGAAACCATTTAAGTGCATATGTTATTATTAGACCATTAAATAATAGTTTCAAACATGTAAATAATGCATTAATAGTATAAATAACATACAGAAAATATTATATAAATATTAATATTATACGTGTGTGTGTTGGTGTGTGTATAACATGTAGACGTTCTGTTCTGTTGTTAGCCTTGGTTAAACAGGGACCTCTAGTGGTCACAAGTTACCATGCGCATTTTGTAGATGTATATGTAGATAAAGTATACATCCTGTAAATATGACTTTAGGACTCTTTTATTATTATAACAACTTTTTATAACAAGGTAGAATACTGTAAATATGTTTTCAGAAGTCTTGTATTATAACAATTTCTTTTATAACAAAGTACAACACTGCGAATATGTTTTTAGAACTCTTATTATAACAACTTTTTTTTTGTCTGGAAAACATCCGTGATGCAGTGAAGCCGCAATAAACGACCCGCGAAGTAGCGAGGGATCACTGTACCATAATCAGGGGTAATAAGGGACTGCCTGGTCATAAGGAACAAGTATTCTGACAATTAAAATGTTATGAAAAAAATTCAATGTAAAAATTCCGGCTGCTTGTTGTATTCAGCACAAATTCTAAGGATTACCATTGATAGTCAGGTATAATCTATAATAGTTTTATGAGTTTTCCTCAACTTTCCCTTTTGATGCAAGTTTTTTGGAACAGATTTTGAAAAATCCAATTAAAAGGGCTGTCAATTATGAAAAAACAAACAAAAAACAAATTTCCCTTCTTGAAGAAGCTTTCTAAACATGCCTTATTAATTTTTTTGCAAGCTTGTGGGCTTACTGTATGCCCTAACCATGTGATCAAGATGAGTGTTTTGACAGAGGCACAGGGTGCTTCTGATATTTAAAGTAAAACTCCTTTCACACTCCGATCATCAGTAAAATATATTTTTTTGTTCCAACCAAATGGCTCTCGATGCTTTTGGGAAGGACTCTTGTTCTATCTACCCCAACTTCTTCCGAAAGAGGGTAAAAAATGGTAGCAGGAGTGAGGCACAGTCATAATGTTAGAAGAGAGCCAATTCTCGAAGTTTACCTCTAAATTGGTGTAACAAAGTCAATATCTGTTGTATGTAAGTATGTAAGTTAACAATAAAAGACAGGCTTGTGGGTTTTGAAAGAACTGATAAGCAGTACAGAAAATTCATTGTTGAATGGATGGATGGATGGATGGATGAATGGATGGATGGATGGATGGATGGATGGATGGACGGACAGACGGATGGATGGACGGATGGATGGATTGATGTTTAGCACCATAGTTTTTGAAGCAAATGGGCTGAATACAGTTTTTTAAAGGGACACTGCGTAGAGATGTTTGATTTGTCAATGTTTATTCATTTTAAAAACCGGCTAATAATTTCAATATTATGCAAAAGAAAGTTCTATAACATCATCGCACATTTTTCAATATCATCGTAGTTCCACACCATAAGGCGCTTCGGGTTAAAAGGCGCAGACTCAATTGCGGGAACTTTTCTATACTTAATTTGCACAGAGGGCGCACTGCATTATAGGGCGCATGCATGCCATGACTTACGGTAAACATTTAAACATAACAAAAGTGAGACAGTGAGTTTAGTTGTACGTTATTCTACTATTTAACAATATAGTCTACTGTACTCACATTATTGTTAATCGATATTCATACACAAATCCATCAAAGTCCTCCTCTTCTTAAACAGTCGGGCAAGTTCGCCATTAAACATGACAAGTTCCCTCTCGTCATTGTCTTGTCGACGTCACATTGGCAATGATCCCGGCTTGAATTGTGCCTAGTAAGCATGTCTTGTTGTTGATGCCATTTTAGAGGGTCCTAATGCTGTTTTCTTTGCACAAACGATAGTATTTTTTTGTCAATGGCAGCGGAGGGATGTACTCTATCACGAACAGTCCTCGATTGGTTTACTGCCCGATCCACGTTGAATGTAATGTCCTCTGATTGGTTACGCCTACATATTACGTCAACAACATTTACAGATTCTGGAATTCAGTCCACACAAAAGACGCACCTTATTAAAAGGTGTATCTTTAGTTTTTGAGAAAATTAAAGGGTTTTATGTGCTAATTTAATCGCTAATTCTATTACGTGCGTTGAGCCTCATCGTACAGGACGCTGACGTGTCTCGGCTGGCATCTTTCAGCTATGGATACCCCAAGGTGAAAATCATCTGATAAGAAATTAGCTGGATCAATGACTCCAGCATGGTTTACAAATGCAATGCACTTACTTTGTCACTTGTGTGAAGACTAAAAGTCGTGTGTGATGACCCATTTGCTTTCATGTCTGCTGAAGAAATTAATGGAAGGCTTGCATTGTCTCTTTGAGGCACTGTGCTTCAAAATGCATGCACTTCGAATTTAGCTCATTTTAGTAATTCACCAGAAGATGGTGTTGAAAACAACTCACATTTCTCTTTAAATTTGAGCTTGAACTATTCCAGATTGCTTATATCTTGTTATAGAAACATGACTTTGTTATGGTCGTAACCTGGTAATTCTGGATATTTGAAAAAAAAAGATTGGTCACATTGTCAACACACCCATTCCACCGGGGACGTAAGCGTCGCTGTGGAAGCTACGCGGACGCCAGCAGATGAGTCCAAAGTTACCTGAAAGCGAACGACTTCACTTGACACTGATTGCTGGTAATTTTAATAGATTCATATAAACAGGGAGTGCAGCCACCCAAAGTAAAGCTTTATTTGAAGATTGGTATGTCCATTAATGCTCAGACAAGTGAACTGAAGACAACTTTATCCATCATTAAATAACAAAGATCATCATACTGCACAACGAGACTAATTCTACTTGTTCGAATATGCCAAAGTGAAGCGCAGCTAATGCTGAATGACATTTTAAATTATTGTTTTTACATTGTTTTCATTTTTAAAATATTCACGTTTTTATTTAGACCAAAAAAAAAACAAATTTTGCATGTCCGTGTGTATGAGCGATTGTGGTGCAATGTGCATGGTCAGAAGGTCAGTCCAAAGTAAATGTTTTTTATTGATTTATTCCTCGAAGAATGAATTTTAATGTCTTCAATACAATGCCTTCGTATTACTGAGCTCAGTACATAGTCATATTTAATAATGAAATTGTACTAATAATTCATATTTATTTCTAATTATATATAGTACCGTAGCATTTCTGTACTTTGTACATTCACTGGTAAACCAGGTATTGACTTGTTAACAATGGAAACAAAATTAAAGAAACCATTTTTCAGTATAACGGCCATAGTGAGGAATGAATGTTAATGGTGCTGACAGCTTATTTCCCACCAGAGTTTGGCCAGCAATGGAAAAACACCACATGGAAATATTAAAAAGCTCTGACTTCTAATTTGGATCTTGGTGCTTTCTGAGCGTTGCTAAAAAAAAGAGGATGGTCACGGGTTAAAACATAAGAAGACAGAGAGGAGTCTTTATCAGTCAGTTAGCTGTCATCTATAACTCAGAATGGGCTGCTTGGCAGTCTCTCAAGTCTCTCCCTGCTCCTCTTAGATGAGCTTCTGGAATTTGGGAGCAACCGCTTGAGTTCAAACTCCTATCTGATCAATTCTGAGAGATCTACTATTTGTTATAGACTGCCCTCTTGTGGTACAGTTAGTGCTGACATCAACCTAAAACCACGACCTTCCTGGTGATTGTGGCAATGCTGCAGAATGACTGAGACAAAAACACAGATTTATGGAATACACTGCCAATTCTTTATTATAACTTCTTATTTAAAACTGGAGCAGGAATTAGCATTTTGTTTGTAATGAGTATGATATACGTACTAAATTTTACACCTTATAATAACTATTCACAAATTCATTTATTGCAATAATATATCTCAACTGTATCTACATTTGTTCGTGTACAACATTCTTGTACTTTTTATTAGTCTATTAGTCTGATCCTTATTGATTAATATTGATGAAACAATATTTTATGTACGCACGATCACACACGCACGCACGCACACACACACACACACACACACGCACACACACAGATTCAACGTTTTTTTTTGTATTCCAGGAATTGAAAAGGAAACACTGAAATTACATTTTGTGAATGAAGGGGTTTCGGTAAAACATTTTTTTCCAGAAAAGTGATTAAATATTTTTAACTCTGTCTCTATAGGCTTCTCTTTTGGATTATACAGAATACAAATTCATCCCTAGTAATGGTTTGGTAACAGAATCTAAATAAGCCCCACTATATTTGTATCAAGATTAAATGATGATTAAATGATTCAAGATTAATAACGCTTGTGGGAAAGGATTGCACAACACTGTCCAAAGTAACATTAGCTTTGCTTGGGCTAACAACATTTCTGAGGTCTCTTATATTATGAATTATAATACGTATAAAGTTTACCAAAAACAACAACGACGACTACAAAAATACTATTTTATTTCAGTGTTTCACCACAACTTTGTTTATTTATTCCCCCTCATGAGATTTATTCATTTATTAATTTTTTTATTTATGTATTTATTTATACTTTAATTCAATGCATATTGGTATTTTAACATAGAAAATGACTATCATCTTATAGGCATAGCTTTTCGTGAAATGATTCTTTGAGTCTTAGTATTTTGCTATTTCTTTTTTTTTTCAATGTCTTTGTAGGTCTGGGGCTCATATGCAGTAATACCCAGTATTGTGTTGCTCATGTATTACGTTTAGAAGATGAATTGGTTTTTATACAATAGGGCCGACCTTCAGCAGAAGCCTTGATAGAAGGCACATTTTACTGTTGATTTAAAAAAACTCTTTTAGGTCATTAACTCAACCATGTACTTTATGTATCTTTTTTTTATGTTAAAATAAAGGTTATATTGGGACTGGGTATGCAGAAGAGGGAAATAATCCACTCTAATAAATTCAAACAACTTATTTTTAATTCTCCACAAATTACCTGTCAAGATTAAGTTGGTTAGTCTCTGTCTGCACAAAAGCAGACATATTGCATTTTTTAACAGTTCCCAGGTATAATTACTTGTCTGTGACTTGTATTTGTCAAAGGACCCTAATTCTAAATAAAATATCAGTAAATGCTCAAAATCAACACTTTTTAGTAGCTAGGTTTTGGAAGTGTAGTGTTTCACACTGTAGTTTAGCGGTCATGGCTTCGAAGGGGCTCTGGATCATCACCAAGCCGAGTGCTGAGTCACAGGTGTTTGTGAGCTCACAAAATGCTACGCTTGTTCCTTTGTACTATATATTATCTATTCGGGTTGAGGTCAAAATTCCAGTTTTTGAAAAATTCTGAATAACCCGTTTACATGCATTAACGGACAGAGTCATTCACGCATTTAAATATCCCAGTGAATTGGCGACGCATGGATGTTGTGCTGCATGCTGCGGAGAAATCAAGGTATTCACACTTGGCTCATTGTGACCAGGATGACAAGCTTACTTCCGGTACTACTAAGACCAAGATTAGTATTTGCAGATAGAGCAAAAGCATGAATAGAACAAGAACCAATGTCTCGTTCAATCGCAGTTATGTGACACAATATTTGGATTAGAAAAGAGGTAACCTAGGCGTTTTCTTTGGGTTTGATAGGGAAAAAAAACAAGGGCCTATTTGGGATTTTGTGCATACCTACATGGCCTTCAAAAAAACCTAATACTGTGAATATTCATGTTGTAAAGGGTTATTAACTGCATGTAAATGTAGTCACAATTCAAAACTTTTGCAGAGCCTCATAAAATGCTTTCATGTGGACGGGCTCAAGGGGAAAATAGTTCTACTTAGTGAGTTGCAAGAAATTACAGCTTTAGTTACACTACTGAGGTCATTACCTCTTGGACTGCCCAGATCAAGGATAGGCTATCTGAATTATGAAAAAAAAATCACTATATTCTGTTAGCCATTAAGGAATACTGAGGAATGACATTATCCCTCAGTAGATGTTAGATTGTGTATTGCATGTACTATCTAGTATGTACAGTAATAGGGTAGATTGCATCTTGTAAGGCTGTAGGCAATAGCTTATTGTTGGCAAAAGCGTATTGTAATTTATCTAGAGATGGATGGTAAATGTCTTTGTAAAGCTTCTGATGCTTTTCTTTTACTGTAAATAGAGGTCCTTGACATTTTCATACAACCACAGTACAACTGTTTGTTTGTATGATTGGATGAGAACAGGTGCAGCGTGGCCTGTTCCTGTTTATCTTGAAGCTCTTTGTCTGAGAAGCAGAAAGGTTTCTCTTATGTGCTGGGGGGAAGGGAGCTTTAACAAAAGAAAATACCCTTTGTTACTCTGATGCTTAGGGAAATGCTAAAAACAATACAAGAATCAACTTGCTTGTGCTTATTTTGAATCACAAGTGGCACAAATCAAAAAAATCCATTAATTTAACAGTCGGCATGTCTGTCAGAAGTAGGAAAGTCCAGTTCTAAGATAAACATTTCAATACTTACCAGTGGCATGTTTAAACATACTGAACATATTTAAGATCATGTTTGAAGTCGCCGTATTCAGGCTATATTCTAAAAAACATCAAGTGCCTTACAAAACAAGGTATTATTCATTTGACTAATTTAGAATGAACTTTTAATGTCATATATATTGGATATTATGCTATATTTCCTGGAGACAAATGTTTGTATCATTTAGTTTTGAATTTTGTGAGCAATACATGAAAAACAAAAAACAATTGTATGATTTGAGAAGTATGCTATTTTAGCCAACTACAGCCAAGAACAGACCCACAATCTTTTAAATAGAACGGGAAATGCCTTTTGTTTTGAAGATACCATAGAAAATGGCATTTCCAACTGTTTTGTAAAAATCATTGCTTCTATAGTCCAAATGGTGACTTGTTTTGGAAAAAGTGACATTGCATTAACAGCGACCTACTGTATACAAATTTTTAACTACAATAATCCCAATAATTAATCCTTTTGATGGGTAGAGAACAAATTACTCAACATTTTAACTACTATTATTTAAAATAAAATAAAATAAAAACTGACACATGACAGGCGATTAGTAGTTGTCCTCACTCCCACCTACTTCAAGGTTAAAGGCAACATAGTTGATTATGCAGTTTATCCACATTGGTGGAAGGGTGCCGAAAGGTCAAGGGTGACATATGGCTGCTCAGGTTAGATTTCCTACTAGTATCGACAGCTAAGTTTGTCATTCAGGCTGAAAAAATTGTATGTTTCTTTTCACAAGATAAATAATTGTTTCCATTCAAGTAAGCCCTGGTTGCTCTTGTGCTTATTGCGGCATATAAGGTTCACACTGCAACTCATTTCCAATTTCTTTGCCCATATACGGTCTGTATCTGATTCTTTTAAGAGGGTCTGAAAGGCTCAATTCAGATTTTTTTCATGTATTCATTCATTTAGTTTTTTTCTTGGTAGCATATTAGACAAACATAAGTTCATTCATTAGGCGTGGTAGTGGGTAGACGTCATCTTTAGTGACGTCTCCATGAAATGTGATGGAAAAGCCTCACCTCATTCCCCCAAAATACTATTTCCACTTCTTGCCTTATCACTCCTCTGTGGAGATGAGATGATAAAAGGATAAGCCTGTGGCGCCAACTCGCTTGACCACATTTACTTCTGCAAACATGACATTGCGAGTGTCGCTTTTTTCTTCTATGCATACGGGTCACTTTGGGAAAGCGCATGTTCACACACCAAATTGACTAAAGGTCGCGTTTAAGATGGAATGTGAAAGCTTACGCACAGACAAAAAGGGATTCCAAAAATCCAAATTGAGCATTAAGACCTATGGTGTGAATGTAGCCTGTTGGATTTTCACTTTTCATTGACAAACGAGAACTGCAAAGAATTGATCTCATCTTATACCCACGAGAGTCGCAGGCATGTTGAAGCCTATCCCAGTCGTCTTCAGGCGGTAGGCAAGGTTCACACTGAACTGGTTGCCATCTAATCGCAGGGCACATTTAGACAAACAACTATTCACACTAACAATCGTACCTATGGCCAAATTGGCTTAGCATGTGTGTTTTTTTTTTTATATGTAAAATATATATATACGTATATATATTTATATCTGTAGTATTTATTTATTTATGTATATATATTTATGTATGTATAAATATTTATGTATATATATTTATGTATGTATAAATATTTATGTATATATATATATATATATATATATATATATATCGTATTTTTCGGACTAAAAGTCGCTCGGAGTACAAGTCGCATCAGCCATAAAATGCACAATAAAACATTTATAAGTCGCACTGGAGTTTAAGTCGCATTTTGGGGGAAATTTATTTGACAAAATCCAACACCAAGAACAGACATGAACCAGCAACAACAGGCTCAACGATACGGTATTTTAACGTGACATAATCACAAACGAGGAGCTGAGAACGGGCCTGACGTAACATTAACAGTTATTCAAATAACTATAACATAAATAACACGTTTATTAAATCATCTGTGTCACTCCAAATCATTAAATACATCGATCGAATTCGTCGTCCTTTCTGTAAACAACGCCGCGTGTGCGGCGCGCCACTGACGTCGGACTTGTCGTCAGTTGCAGTTCAAATTATTCCACAGGCCCATATAACAATATATAAACTATATATCAAATAACAATAATATGAAGAACAGTTTTATCGAACCATCCGTGTCACTCCAAATCATTAAATTCATTGGAATCTTCGTCTTGTGTCACTTAAAAAAAACCAAAAAAAACACAGCTGTTGACTCCGGAACAAGGTGCGCCGCTGACGTCAGACTAGATATATCAAATGAATGTAATATGAACAACAATTTTACCGAACCATCCGTGTCACTCCAAATCATTAAATCCATCGAAATCTTCGTTCTGTGTCACTTAAAAAACAAAAAAACCAGCTGTTGACGCCGGAACTACGTGTGCCGCTGACGTCAGACTAGATGTATCAAATAAATGTAATACAAACAACAATTTTAACGAACCACCCGTGTCACTCCAAATCATTAAATCCATCGGAATATTCATCCTCTGTGTCAATAAAAAAATAAATAAAACAGCTGTTGACTCCGGACCTACGTGCGCTGCTGACGTCAGCCTCATCGTCAGCCTCGTCGTCAGTTGCGGCTCCAATTATTCCACAGATCTACGTATATAACTATATTGTAGCGTTACCAAAGCACCAGGCAAGATGTGGGTTTGGTAACCGGCTCTTTATTTCACAAAACAAGAGCCCAACATGTGTGTGCTACAAGCAAGCGCCCTGGATCGCTCCCCCCCCCCCCCCCCCCCCCCCCCCCCCCGCTGCCTTCACGGCCTCGCTAGACAATCGGAAACAACTGAAGTCTAACAACATACACGTTGCTACTCTAAATAAACTACATGTCAAATAACTATAACATAAATAACAAGTTTATCGAACCATCTGTGTCACTCCAAATCATTAAATCTCCTGACTCCAAAAGTCAGTGAATGGAACTCATTGTCAGTGGGGCTCCAATTATTCAAGATTCAAGAATTTTTATTGCCCATGTTTGAGCATGCCAAACAAGGAATTTGACTTCGGTACATCTCAGCCTCTGTTCAACATTTAGGTGACTAACAACACTCATGTGCGAAAATTGACAAATATTCTCAAACATGCCCTGATCTTAAACTCCCAGGAGTTTCCACAGCCATAGTGCGCCCTCATGCGGTTTAAAGTGAAAATAACATGTGAAGTGATCAAGAATACTAGTAAGTAATGTGTTAATGATCAAGTAAAAATTCGTGAATAATTTCACATATAAGTCGCTCCTGAGTATAAGTCGCCCCCCAACCCAAACTATGAAAAGAAACGCGACTTATAGTCCGAAAAATACGGTCACAGAATGATAGAAATATTATAGCATCTACTCAACACTAACATTTCAACAATGTATACACACACGCATACACACGTTTTGTTTATAAAGGCAGAGGTCCCGAAGCGTTTTAGTGCTACTGGCCATTTTCGTGTGGAGTCATATTTTCAAAGATCAACATAGAAACAAATTGAAATAATCGCTCACCATTACCAACGCTTCAACAAGTCAGCGTATTCTGACAAGCATTACGACACAGTAAAAACACAGTAAAGAGTCATGGCGATTGTTATTGTATGAAGAATAAGATGAATAAAGTTTTTGTTAGCACAGATGTCTGAGCATTATTTGACATCATAATCTGGTGATGAAGCATCACATTGTGTTCTTGCTCTTGCTCCTTGAGCTGATATGAATATATTGAGGCTCGCAGCAGTCAGGGTTAGCCTCAAATTGTTCATTTCCGGCCTCATCTGCTAGCCCCCAACCATGCATGCGTGAGCACGACATCGCTGGAGCCTTTCGACAAAGAATAAAACCACATTTGCAATCTATGAAGTCGTTTTGCTTCTTTTTAACCTGAGCGATTATGTGACCCTGGATGTTTGAAAACATTGGTTACAGTCAGTTTTATGGGCGTAACAAGTTAGCGATCAATGATATCCAGAACAAAATACAGACAATCTGGAACAGTTTGCAGCTCTGCAAACACATGCTAAACTTGAATGAAAACATAGTACAATGCATGAGCTATTCACAGTGTAACAAATATTTAGGCTCAAATACACACATGCAATTACAACGGCAGGACTATGTGTTTACAATGCTCTGCAGTGCCATATGGTAGCAAGCTCAGTAGTATACATGCAACATAAACTGGCAGGTGAAGAGACAGGCTTTGATCACCCTACCAAGAGCCTTCATATTTCTACTTGTGTACCAACCTGCGTAAGACCAGCTCCACTGTCTTACCCCACGCTCAACAGCCCATATTTACTTGTTTCCCTAAAGCAGGCACATGAGCTACCTCTCTGAGTTGGCTTTGAATTTGAAAAGCTTCATATATTCTTATACAGTTTGTGAGTTAGTGTTGCGTGGTCATTAGCATTCACATTGGGGGTAGAGGGTGTTGCAGAGCTGCTGAGAGAGTGAGCATATGGTATTAGTTGGGCGGAGCAGCGTGGAAAGGGTCAGGCAGTAGACAGGCCGGAGGATCCGGAAAGGCTTGTCCACTACTTTGGGCGGTTAGTTCCAGCCGGAGGAGAGGCTCAAGGGCTTGTCAAGTTGGGCTTGTACACTTCTTGAAACCCTGGATAGTTCTCATTATGCACCACTGGTAAGGCCACTGGAGGGGATGCAGGAAGAGAATTTACTCATTGGTATGAGAACTTATCAGTGTTCATGTTTAAGAGCGATTCACCTGCCCCTGGTGCATAGCAACAAGATAGCCGTTTATGTGTGTACTTTGCACATTTGTGTTTACTAAATCTACTGCAGATACAATTCCCTGTCGTTCTATCTGAAAATGGCATTTGTGTCTTGACATGTCAAGTATTCCTATCAAATGTCAAACTGGTTTTAGTTAAAGACTAGTTTGCACTCATTGTCCCTGTTTAAGAATTTTAAACTTGGGAAGCGATTTCCGCGATTTGGCTAGTATTTCCACTATAAGCTATGTAGGCTGTGGCTGTGTCTCAGGGACATATACGTCTAACTGCTATTGCAATCAACAAATACAAGTAACAATGTTAAGACCTGCTTGACTATGATCTGTAACAAAGAAAAAGTATCTCATCCGCTCTCAATTGTAATACTATTTTTAAAATGGCATGTTTTGTGATATGACTGTGGGTAGAAACATGTAAATTAACACACTAGATTTATATCTCAATTCTACGTGGACTTTGTGGAATTTGTGGAATTTGGGAATCGCGTTAACCCTGAAAGCGCGTTGTATAGAAAGTCTTGTTTTTTTAGAAAGGCATGTTTTTAGCCAGCCCAAGGGGTCATTAGTTACATTAATTTAGGTCAGGCATGTTGTTGGGCAGCCGAAGGGGTATGATTGCTCCACACACATCGAAGTCTGTTGACATTTTATTAAAAGAGACGCAATACGCAAATGACAATATCAAGCAGATTGAGAAAGTCATTTTGATGCCATGTGAATTGGATGAAAGAGAGATTAAAGCAGCCACTTATTCTACTGCTGTGTCTGGCCACGCTCTTTGACTTGAGTGACTATGAATGCGGTGCTTCTGCGAACAAAATTGATCCTAGCTTTCCGTAACACTGTAAGGTCACGGAAATTCATCGAATCATTAGCGCTAAGGTTTACGTGCTAGTCCTTTACTTCGTACGGTCCTTATATCATCCATTTAAAATACTACTTGAAAATGTATTTATGACAATAAAATTGGGGTCCATGACCAAACCACGTTAGACAGAAAGTCGCGTAGGATCGAAGCGAGTAAAATCAAGATTTAGGTGTGCCAATACAACACCACTATGGTGAGTACACCATTGGAAGGGTACCAATATGTGGAATGGTATGGATTGATATTAAAAACACAAGGATGCATACTGTGCCAAATTCAGTTGAAAATGAAAATGGGCTTTCTCGTTGCCCCGTTGGTAACCGAGCCGGTTGTGAAACCAGAGCACGGACCTTCTCCCCTGGCACACAAAATACTTCAATTAGTTAATGTTGGTGTGTTTTGTCAGCTTGAACCTGTGTTTATGCTTGGACATGCACTTTGCTCCTCTCTACAACTGCTAGAGGCATAGATGAGGGGAGGGGAGGCTAATTTGGAGGAAAAAAGGGCGGGGGTGAAGGGGCTGTATTGTAGGACGGCAGTGAAAATAGGACTATCAGTTCCACTCAGATAACCCCTAGCTGTCATTGGACCTCAAGCCAAGCCGCGACCCCAGGGCTTGAACTCTGTGGTCATGTGACCAGGCAGTAAAGTGACCAGTGGTGTTACTTGGCTCCGGCTGTGGTCAGAGAGGAGCAGGCTGTTGAGGAAAGAGGTTGCTGGGGGAGAGAACAGAGGGGAAGGGGGAAAAAGCTATGAAGCAATTCTTCAGCAGACTCCATGTTTGAATGGGTTCCAGGCAACCTGGAAGAAGCATGAAATGGATACATGGGAAGGTAAGTGAGGCTATCATTGGTGGTTGATAATTTCTTGCAGAAGGCCAAAGATTTAAACCTAACCTATTCACATGTGAATGACATTCATACGCAAAAATAAGGAGTCTATTTTTGGTGACCAGCAATGTTTTATTGCCAGCAAAATTCCACTGAAGGATTATGTAAAAGACCACAATGCGTTGCTTAAATGGCAACTTGTAAATGCAAATAGATCTTCTTGGCGTATTCGAAAGGGTGACTCAGAAAATGTAATTAGTCATTTTGCTAACGGGTTATTTGACATATTTAGTCCAAATACGGTGATATGGAAAGATTTGATTTTTTTAGTGAGCTTATCCATGAGTGTCTTCAAGTAATTTGTGTGATTGTGAATTAGTGGGTATTAGATGTGGTTGTGATTTTAACATTCTGTTGTTTTGGATGCATGGCAGCGGGATTGCACAGTCGGAAATCTTTGATGGCTGTTACTGTACTTGTAAAAAAAAATAGCCATTAGGCTCAGTCTTCAGCCTCATTCTTCCTCATTTCAGGAGTTTCACAGTCTTAAGATTTTTTTACAGTAACGGTCTTGCCTACAACCATTATGACATTTTTTTTCCGATTGTGTTTATTGTTTGATTTAGCTATCTGAGTTGAATTGATCTGCTTATTTTTAATGAATGGATAAAATATTGAGTATTGACCAGACTTCCTATACAGAGAAACAAACCACCAGGGTCACTGTATATCACAAGAAATATGGAATGTAAAATAGCACAATCCACAAAAATGTTTTGCTTTTCATCCATTTGTGATTTTTTTTTCATTTTAATCAAGTTAATTTCATATATTGATTATCAGCAAAACTAATCTAGTAAACAAATCCACTGTCTTCTTTTAATGTTGTCCTTCAAACTTCTGACGTAGCATGCATGTGGAGGAACCATTCTACTGTATTCGTCCCCTCCCCCATGTTAATCCTTCAGCCAGCAGCCATGTCGGTTGTGCTTCAGCTAAGACAGGGTTAATGCTACTCTTCAACACATCACATCACCTTTAAACCTTCTAGTGGACCTTGTTGACTGAGAAGTAGTTAATTTCCCATGTTTAAGAATAAAAGTGAAACAAAACGAACGGCAGGAGAAAAAGGTAGCATAGAAGCTTGTTTATATGATGCAGATACAGGCGACAGGAGTAGTGATAAGATCAATAGTAAGGGTGGGGGAGGTCAGGGACTCTGTTATACTCAACTATAAATAGCAGATGACAGAAGCTGTTCCTTCACGCTACTTAGTCATTTTCTTAATTTCACTGAAACTGATCCATCATTCAGGCCACTGCCCTGTCAAACCAAACCATCAAGTCAATCATGTTGCAGACCTTTGTCTTTCAAGGGTGTGTTATTTCAACTGGACTCAACCCTTCCCCCAGTGCACACGCGCGCACACACACTCACACACACGCGCGCACGCACGCACACACACACACACACACACGCTTACTGATTAATTTCCAATATGCCAAATCACTTCAATCCCCCACATTTATGCAACACATGTTGGAGTCAATAACAGTAGTGGGAACATTGATTTTGTGTCGGCACTGAGGTCGTTGAAAGGTCCCACCTACAACCGTGAAAATGGAGATACCGGGTCCATATGCAATTCATGTAGTTTTTAATCAATTACACTCTCACCTATGTGCTGGATAACTAAACGCCAAATGAGATGTCTGAATTGTATGGTAGTGTGGGTATATTTATACTAGGGCTGTCAGTTTAATGTGTGAATTAGATTAATTAATTATACAGCAAATTACCGCAAGTAATCTGGAATGGCATGTGCAAGCATTTTAAATTTGGCCCAGTGAGTGACCTGTCGGCTGAAGGAGCACGTTCGCTTCCTGCTTTTTGCAGGGCTGTTTTCTTCTACAGTAGCCTCAGCCACACGGATAAAAACATTTGTAGTGTTTCTCATCAACAACAGGACAACAACAGGCAAAGTGTAGAATTGAGCGAACATAAGCAAAATAATTAATTAACACACCTATAGTAGCTGTGGTGTAAGTTTAACAAGAGGATTTGTTTCAGACAAAAAAAAAGATAATACACACATTTTTACAAATTAACATGCACACACACACATACAACTAACAACTCACCATTTTGGAACATGAAATAAAGAGAAAAGATTTAAACATTGAAGCATTATAGGTGGAATATGGTCATCTATTCCCACTCTTCTGGTGTGGTGACGTCATTCACATTTGCTTTTATTTTTTTTCTTGCCAAGTCACGTTTTCAGCACAGTGCAATCTAAAGAAGTAGAGACATTTACATTTTCAAGCTAAAACTATAATATTCAGTATTATGGTTGGTTGTACACTAAGTGTTTGGAGTGGAGATTTTCAAAGTTCCAACAGGCTGTGTGAAACTGAGGTGCAACTAATGCAGGAGATCCCTGAATTTGAAATTGCTGTATTGCGTCAGTTTTATATTTGAGATATTTTAGTGTTTTTGTATTGCATTTTTGAATAATGCACCTGTCCTAATTAGTTTGCGGATGTGCTTGACGTTTTTTCTTTTGAATTTCATTTAACAAGGACACCCCACCAATCATAAAAAAGGTAGATTTCAAATCTTCTCTTCTTGGTGTACTGCACTGCAATCTTGTAATGCCCTAGAATTCAGAATTCTTTATTTGGGGACCTTTATCAGATATGAGAATAAAATGTGATTAATTAGATTAATTAATTGCACGTCCGGTAATTAATTCCATTATTTTTTTAATCACCTGACAGCACTCACTGCACTCACTGCTTTTATTTAAAATTAACAATTAATGATTTCTTTTGATAACAGAGCTTTACTATGATGGCAAATGAACAACTGTTTTTATTTTATTTCTCGTATATTTGCTTTTTTTAAGTTACATCTTTTTATCTCCACGTGGTTTCTAACAATACCACTACCAATGGAGTTCCAAAGTTTAATATTTACATTTTACAATAGACTTTGATGGCAGAGCACTTTGTTTTAAATCTTTTTGTTTTTGTTTTCCATCCAAAAATGTTTTGCACTAGTTAGGTGGTACTTCACTGAAAATAATTTTAACAGCGAGTAAATTGTTGAGAACATTTTGAGAACCAATGTATTAAAGTTTAAGTTAAAGTTAAAGTCCTAGCAGCTGGCATTACTATGCTTTTAACTGACCGAAATCTAAACACAACTTTCTTTGACCCCGCAGGAGGTGGAGACCCTATTCTCTACCAACACCTCTTCTGATTTTTCGGCCACCCCGAAGTTTACATCCTGATTCTACCCGGATTTGGCATGATTTCACATATTGTAGCCTATTACTCCGGGAAAAAAGAACCTTTTGAATATAAAGGATTCAAAAGGAATCACAGCTGTTTTTTGTTTTAGGTTTTACACATTTTTATGCTATGTAAATATCATTTAGGCAGCTTTTTTGCCAAAAAACATAGAAACACTAATTACGATGTCTTGCATGGTCAGGTTTGCATTAATGCATGTTTCGTTATTTTGAAATAAATGCATGTACTCTGTTCATTAGCAGCTTTTTTTAAATTATTATTAAATGTTGTTTAACAGTATTTTAACAAATGAAAAGTTTGAAGACGGATACAAGTTGGTTTGGCATATTGCGATTGTAGGCATCCTCAGGCATTTTAGATTATACCAAATGTATGTACAACAGAATGTAGAAAACTTGAACTCATTAAACACCCTAAACACATTTAAAGCAGACGGAAAATGAATTAAACAAAAAAAGCAAACTGTTGCATGCGGCTTGCATTTACATATAATTAATATGGAGCCCTTGCCTGGTGTAGTATTACTTAATGCTAATCATTTAACCTTTAAGCTTGAGTGTATATTGTCAAGACGGCTCTGTCAACAGGTCACAATTGTTTCTTTGGAAGCACCCAATCTACAACTGCATGCACATAACTTAGAAGATTAACATCACAGTGTGGCTTGCCAGGAATTCTGGATCTTAGTCCCAGAGGGTCTTCAGATGCCTTCAACCTCTGTGAATGTGTTTGATGTGTGTTATGTACATACCAGTCATAGTCAAAACGTTTTCTACACCCCCCCATTCGTCATCCTCAGGTTGTAGAGATAAGTAAAGGAGAAGAACAGACATGATATCTGGAAAATAGGAAACGAGTAGGCTTGGAAAGAGGGGGTGTGGCCCGAGCGGAAAAGTACAGCAGATTCCTGCAACCCCCGCTCCCTGTGTCAGCTGAGCGCGATTGTGATGGAAAGCACGAAACAAAACCTGAAGAGAGAAACCCCTTTAGCAGCAGGCCTTGTTGCTCTGCCAGCCCCTCAAAAGGCTGCTTTACACTATGCAACTGGCCTTTGTGTGCTCATGGTGTGGACAATAGAGAGATTTGGCCACCATACTTGTGTGTTCTCAGCATGATGAAGGTTTGGAGAGGCTTGGGGCTCCTGCATGCAAACTGCTTCGCATATGAGAGCAATGTTTCTTTTTCTTTCTTTCTTTCTTTCTTTCTTTCTTTCTTTCTTTCTTTCTTTCTTTCTTTCTTTCTTTCTTTCTTTCTTTCTTTCTTGCTTTCTTGCTTTCTTGCTTTCTTTCTTGCTTTCTTTCTGGCTCCCAGTGGTTTTAGATTCTTAGCCATGTTGCTCTTAACACACTTCACTGCTGAAATACCTAAAAGAAAAACGAAAACAGCCCAGTGACAACAACATGACAAGTGATGTATGTCTCATTTTGTCATCAGGCTTACAGAGACCATAAGCTGAAATGTTGTGAGCAGTGGAAAAGGGTGCTGTTGATTTTTGTCTTTGACATCAACTGAAAATGCTCAACTTCCTTTTCCTGGTTTGTGTTAAAGTTTGGAATGAAACCCGGGTTGACCTCTGGAAAACAATGCTGCCTTTAATGGGTGTTAAGGGTGGTCTCTCTCTCTCTCTCTCTCTCTCTCTCTCTCTCTCTCTCTCTCTCTCTCTCTCTCTCTCTCTCTCTCTCTCTCTCTCTCTCTCTCTCTCTCCCCCACCCCCCTACCTCTTCCTTTCTGAAAGATGATTGTCACTGGCTTGATTCAGCATTTGATCATTGCCAAACTTGAAAGGAATGTAGTTGGTTGGACTTTGGTTTACATGCAACACAGGGTAGCTAAGGTCATGTGACAGATATCGTCCTTTTGATCTTACGATCTTGAATGTTCAGATCTCGATTGTAATACAATCTTCCTTATTTTGACGTTAATACTTTTAATGTTCATATCTTGATTTTGATACAATAATGATATTGTACACAGCCCTATTATAGTATATACGCATAGACATACATATGTACATTTACATACACATCTACAGTACATATACGTATACATGCATATATACGCATACACATGTACATACATATAATATACATATATATATACACAAAATCAAACAACTGAATTAGCTTCCTCTGAGATGTTTTAAAAATAATTGCAATAACCTAAAAACAAACAAACATTAAATCAAAATAAATACCCTATAAATACCATGTGGCCTCTCAGTTCAGGCACTACTTGGAGAAACTAAGTTACTTTGTGACCATTGAATCTGATCAAATGGCCATGACTTGAGGGGTCACTCAAGGGTTAGTCCCTGTTGTTCATTCTGTATATTTTACCTTTGCTTCAGAGCGCCAATGTTTGCTGTTGTAGTTATGCAGATGACACAGCTGGGGCTAAACGAGGGAAAATCATCAGATTGTGTGCCCCCCCGCCCCGAAACTTTGTGTTTACAATTTTATTCCAAATTTCTTTTTAAATTCATTTTTTCAACAAAAATCTATTTACTGCAACAAACTACGACATATATTATGCATTATTGGACACTAAGGCAAAGGTAAACAAATCATTATTAATATGAAAGACCGTTTATTTACTTCAATTACAGGTATGAACTTACTAAATACTTTGATGTGCAATTTGGTACGTTTTCACAAGAACATAATTCTACCACACAGGCATAGGCGCAGACAGTACTGGGGACACGTGCCCCGCAGTTACATTTAGACCGCGATTTAAAAGTGTAAAAACTTCAATACTTATATGCATAATTTTTGGTTGCAGAAAGAGAATGTTAAATATTATTTTGATGTATGAGGCACTTTTCTCATTCTGATAATAAGGCAAGTTAGTGTACAAAAAGAGAACTAGCTTGTTCTGTAGCACATTGTGCAAATATATTCAGAGAACTAGGTTATGATATCAATGTGTAGCGCTGAGTTGGTTTTGAAATAAAATCTGATGAAAAAAATCCCTTATTTGGAGACACATTTAATGAATATAGGTTACGATATCAATGTGTAACGCTGAGTTGGTTTTTAAATAAAATCTAATGAAATAAATCCCTTATTTGGAGACACATTTAATGAATACAGGTTACTTTATGGTAAGGCCATCAAAATATCCAAAATATCAATACAACCAACAACACTTTTTTTTACATGATCCAGTTCTAACTCTTTCATCATTAACTTAATTCAAAAGCGTTTTTCCACCAGCACTGTTAATTAAAGTTAATTACCTACTGTAATGATATAATTTCCTTTCAAATGTCAGCAAGTTTTGTTACAGACTTTTTGAAGTGCATTTCATTTAATAGCAATTCTTGCTAGGTGCCATATTTTTCAGCACTGTGAGAAAAGAGAAACCCCAACCCACAGACACAAACCATATCTGTAAACCTAAATTAGTACTTTTTCAAAGTAATCCACTTCAAATTCAAAATTTTCAGACTTTAAACTTCCAGTACTGTACATTTTATTTTATTTTGGTATTTTCATGTGTTTTCTCCTCCATATATTTCGGTGTAGTAGTTGTAATAATCCATTGCTCAGAAACTTTAAGGAAGTTAAGCCATTGAATAATTGTCATGAATATTTAACTGTCATCTTCTGAGAAGGAAAAGGAGGAGTCGTAGGACATGACACGCTGAGATCAAGTGTGTGAAGGTGTGAATCAGCCTGATTATATGGTGGCCATGCACTTGAAAGACAGGGTGATAAATTTGGCAAATAAGCTAGAGTGAAGGCCACTAGAGCTGTTGTGTTTTTTTCCTCAGTGAAGGAAGTTGGGAATTTCACAAAGAGAGGTTAGTGAAATATATGGTTTTAATGTGTTTTCTGAATGAGCACATGGGCTGACAAATGGCTGGCTGGCATTGGTGAGGATGCAATGGGTCATCTATGGGATCCTCATATCTTGAGTTGGCAGAGATTTCTAACATAAGTTCCCCTGAGAATAAAAAACATTTTTCACCTTCAATGCCGAATTCACCCTAATCTTGTGTTTTGCTACTTTACACTACAAATTGTTGTTCTTTGAGGTGCCCTAAGACAATTGCTGTAATTGACCCGTTTTTCGATTGTGTATTATACTGTCTATCAAGCACAACAGACGTTACCTGAAGTCACTTTTCATATTGAACACACTTGGAAGGATCAAGTTTCCTATATTCTATCGAGACCCAACAAATCCCTAGCTAGGAAAACATTTTGGGAAAACTGAAATGGACATGTTTCAACTGAACCAGATGTTCATAAAGTATATTGAGCCAGAAATAGCACAAGAGAGAAAGTCAATGACTGGAGTGATATGCTCAAATTAAAGTGAGCGTAAAGCGAGCCCAACATTGGCACTTATGTGATAGGACTAAATTAAAAAATGATGTCAGTGCTACAATTCCTCCCTGAAAAAAAAAACTCAGAAGCGATTTAACGGTATTTATTAACAGAGGGGTGGTACACCTACTGACGCCCACTTTTTGGTTGGAGCCTGCTTCATTTGACACATCAGCCTGACTACGTCATGGAAGGAAGAGATCACAATTTCCCCATTGTAAATCATTGTAAAGCCTATCGCTTAAAAGGTTAAAAAACAGCTATCAATTGGCGCCAAGATTTACATGGAAATGTCTATTTATGACTACTTCAACTGATCACAAGGATTAGCCTCTCCGTGGCTGATTTTAGAAAAACGAGCAGCCTCGCCAATGTGCCCTGTCACGTTTTGGTAAGGCATAATAAGCTACGGCTACACTCTAGTCCAGGTGTGGGTAAATTTTTTGACTTGCGGGCCGAATTGGGTTCTAGATTTTGACCGGGGGGCCGAACAAGGAGCAGATGGATGTAGTGTTTGTGTGAAGTAAAATAAGTGACATGTAAAGGTCATTGCATAAAAGGTTTTGGCCTTTAGTAGGGAGATGGCTATTAAAAAAAAAGCTTTGAAAACAAATGCATTTATAAACAGCATTAAAAAAAACATTTCACCAAAAAACTACTATCAGTGATTCTCATTAAATACGACACTGTTATTATGAATAAAAGTTTCCATCACTTCATGGCTGCAGGTCAGATTTATGAAAGATGTTTATTTATCTTATGAGGCGAAATCACATATAACGGCAAACATTCTGACCAAATACATCATCTTGAAGAATCTGTGAAAGAATACATCTAAATAAAGTAATAAAGAAATCAAAACGGCAACACGGTGACGGATATCTGAAAATCAGAGCAGAGCTTTAACTCACAAACACTTGGTGACAGAGGTGAGGAAACGGGAAACACTTCCTTCAAGTCGGCCTTAAAACCTTTAAAAGTTAAGATTAGTCGCAAACAGGTGGTGTATCAATGTACTTGAGCATTCTGCATTGTTTGAAAATGAGAATGGTCGCTCGTTTCAATCAATATTTGTACAAATTATTTTCAAAATGCATTTTTTTTACAACAAACTACAGAAACTCCCCTTCATTCTCAGTGGGAAAAGTGTTGTTGGTCTCCCTTTTTTTGCTAGTGCATCATGGTCTGGAGTCAAATTTGTTGTGGCAATTCTTAGGATAGAGCCGAGGTGTCCGTTAACTTAGATCTGTGACGGGGCTTTGTTGATGTTCACGTGGCTGAACGTCTGCGCACACACGTCGGTCGAGCCAAATTGTCCACTCTTTTTTAAACACTCGGCACTCAGTGTCCGCCTTTCTTTTCCTCGGGCCACCCATTTTAATGGAAGGATACCAGGGGAAGGTTTGTGGGTGGCTTTAGCGTAAAACTGTATCTGAAAGCTCAGCGCGCGAATTACGAGAATGCTGACGTCACAGCCCTCACTCGAAATTCGGCATTGATAGAAATAGAGCGCGGAGTACTACTGAGTACGTACACGCACTTATGAGTGTGCTCCGAGCTTTCTGACATGGCTTCCGGGAGTAAATGCGCGGGCGGGCGTTTCCCCATCTACTGGAGAAAGGCAGTCATTGCATGGAAAATGACCAATAAAACGTTTAATAATACAATTTATTCAGGTTTGGCGGGCCGGATTAAACGGCCCCGTGGGCCGGACGTGACCCGCGGGCCCATGTCTGCTCTAGTCTATCCCCTTTTGTTTGGTGCAACATGTCTTTCTTGTATTCCTGAAATGACTGATTGAGTTTCGAGCTGCAACAATTAAATGATTAAACTAATCAATTATCAAATTATAATTACATATATATATATGTGTGTGTGTGTGTATAGAGGTATATATAATTATAATAAAATAATATTTTTGATAATGAATTGATGTCAAATTAATCAATAATTAATTATTGATTTTCATAATCAATTGATTAATAATTTCAATTTAAATCTAAGCTGCTTTCTACTTGCTAACGTTTCACATATCTCAACAAACTGAAACTGAGACGCGTAAACGTCCATTAAAATCAATGGAAAAACCTCAATCAATTAAAAATGTGCTATTCTCATATTGAGCTTCCTGCAAAATGAAAAAAAAAGCCTCAAATGCAATGGGTATTGTGTACAGGCTGTCTTTATGACATGTGGAACTGGTATGCATGTTTCTTCTATCTTCTATCTATCTTTCTTCTATTTTCCCAGTTAATATGCTGCAGGAGAATCTTTAAAAACTATAACATATTGGTCTCTGGTGTCATGTTATTTCAAGTCCTGTTTTATCCCTGCCTCCATATGTAACATTTTCAAAAGGCAGCTTGGTCTTCATTATTTTGTATGTAACTATTTGTATTAAAGATTAAAAAGTAGTCTAGGGAGAGAGATTCACAAAGTTAGTTCTCACTTCTTCTGACAGTCATCTTAACCTCTTCTATATCGTGTTAATCTCCAACATAGATACATTCTAATCGCTGGCTGTCTTCACTGTGCGGTGCCCCATTATCTCACATAATATTGCTATACCAGCACCTCTCTGCAAGCAGCAAATTTCAACCACACACCTTTTAAAATAGTAATCTGTCTCTGGGCGTTAGAAGGCCTCGATTCCCCATTCAAGAGACTTAATACCATGTGCCCTTCTACTATAAAAACACCCCCAGTCAGCCTCTTTCTAATTAGCTTTAATACATGAACTTTCTATTAACTACCTACCTCTGTCTTGTCTCAGAAAGGCTTAGCCTGCTACTTATTCACGTGCTGCTATTCTGCAACGTTTTTAAAACAGTAGCATGTTCGTTTGAGTATTCAAGATGGTTGTTGATGATTAATGGCGCAACAGTGCTCCATGGTGTTTGATCAGATGAACTTTTGACCACAGACACAATCAGGTTTCCGCTACTTGTGATAAAAAGCAATATGTCATCGGGCAGTAGGCGGGGGACACCCTGAACCAGTTGCCAGCCAATCGCAGCACATTAAACTAGGGCTGCTCAATTAATCGAATTTAATCAATCACAATTTTGGCTCCAGACGAAAAATTCATTTAATCGAGGACAAACGATTATTTGGTGTTTTCGTTCTGAGACGTGCATGCGCAACTCAACCGGGACGCCCCCACGTGTGTGGAGAGTGGAGCTCCAGGCCATATTTAACAGGCAGTGTTGTACCCGAACGCGTTCAATGAACGAAAGTTTATTAACTTGTTCATATATTGGACGAACGTGAACTGAACGTAATGCATTTTTACTCCGTGGACGTTTTTGTGTATGTGCTCATTTTGGGGCCATTGAATGGTTTTGAACGGATGGATGAATTTGAAAGGATGCCAGGTTTTCTCTTCTTAGACTTCAAAATAAAACCTCGCTAAACACACTGTAAATGAGGCTTAAATAGAGGGTGAAAAGAATCTGGCAATCCCGGTCATGAAGATTGGCACGGCACGATGACAGACGCTCCATTTGATGAAAGCTCATGTCGCGCGACGACCCCCCGTGGGAGACAGGATGGGTTTTTTTCAATATTCAATAAATACTGTTCCAAACATGTTCATTAAATGCTTTTCCAATTTCAGAAACATAACAGAGTAAATAATCGTGATTTCAATATCGAACAGAATAATCGTGATTATGATTTTTACCCATAATCGAGCAGCCCTACGTTAAACCTTATGCACAAAACATTTCCGTGAGTTGGATTTGTGTGTGCGTGCATGTGTGTGTAAGTGTGTTTTGTCAATTGTTTTGCAAATTGCGATCGTCTGTAATCGTCTCTACCACACTTGCAATTGTAAATGAGGATAGACTTCCGCCACTGAAGATTGATGTTGTCTACAAAATGTTCGTCTAGTGAGCAATTTTTGTGCTGTGCTCTGCTTGGTCAATTAATGGAGCGAGGAATTCTTGGCCTGCCGTAAATCGACTTTTTACCGTGATTATAAGTTAGCTGTGAATTTATATTTTAGCGTGACTTAGAGGAGCGGGGGCACGGTGGCGCACTGGTGAGCAGTTCCCCCTCACAGTTCAGAGGTTGCCGGTTCGATTCCACCTCTGGCCCGCCCTGTGTGGAGTTTGCATGTTCTCCCCGTGCCTGCGTGGGTTTTGTTTGGGCACGCCCACATCCCAAAAACGTGCATGGTAGGCTGATTGAGCACTTCAAATTGCCCGTAGGTTTGCGTACGTGCGGATGGTTGTTTGTCTCTGTGGGCCCTGCGATTGGCTGGCAACCGGTTCAGGGTGTCCCCCGCCTACTGCCCGATAACTGCTGGGATAGGCTCCAGCACACTGCGTGGGGACAAGCGGTACAGAAAATAGACGGATGGATCGATGGACTTAGAGGCTGCCGTGCTTCCGTATTGGTTAGCTTGTAATTCCAGCTGTGGCCATCCGGGCACTATCAGTGCCCCTGTCTGCAGATGTGTCACAATCTATAAACACGTGAAATGAACCGGGATGTTTAAATTCACGACTGACGAATCTCAACTTAAATTTTCTTTGATCAGTAATTGAAAAACTATAGACTGGTGTTGTAGCCTGCCAATTTTTTAAAGGACAAAATGACTCATCAGGGATTGCATTTAAAACTACGTAAATCAAGATAAATCCTTGGTGTGTTAAAAAATTACACATTTGAAATTGAATATTCAAAAATAATGTTAGTAGGAAACCGGTACGTAATCAATAAAAAAAATGTACTGTGTGAATAATGCTGTTGTTATTCCATAACTGTTTTCTACGTGGTAAAAAAAGATACATCAGCAACCACAAAAAAAGCATCTATTCTGTTCGACGCGTTTCACAAACAAAAACAATATAGGTCAGATGTTGATATGGCTAGCTAACATAAAATATTATCTAAAGTCTAGATTTGCAGGTGCATATTTGGTAAAAAATGTGACTGACCTGTGGCTCTATATTACTTTAATTTACCTGCTAACATGACAAGCTAATGTTACCTAATATTTAAAGTCTACCTTAGCAGATGTACATGCATAATAACTTACTGGCCATGACTCTGTTCGTATGTTGAAAAGTAAAACAAAGGCTGCTGTTGGCACTTTTGACAACTTCCGTTGATTGGGTTAAAGTTCATCAAGGTCCCCGTGAGCGTCAAGGTAGCCACACTGTACACATACCCTTCTTGCACAACTGGCCAAAGGCTGTCACACGACGAACAAAACGTCATTCCCATGCAGTTAGAAGAAACAGTATTGCCTACTGTTAGTTTTAAATAGTTATAGTGATATTAAGTTGGACACATCTACATATTTATATGTACTACATTGATCCCTCGTTTATCATGGGAGATGTGTCCCAGAACCACCCGCAAAAAATAGAAATCCGCGAAGTAGAAATGATATAATTTAGAATAATTTAGTATACCGTACTGGCCCGAATAAAAGACGATGCTTTTTGCATTGAAATAAGACTGAAAAAGTAGGGGTCTTCTTAAATTCGGGGTCTAGACATTATACCCATTCTCTTGTGCGCAGCAGTAAGTTAAAGGTTGCTGATATCGACTGAGTATGTTGCTGTGATCGTGTGCGTCCATCCATCCATCCATCCATTTTCTGAACCGCTTAGTCCCCACGGGGGTCGCGGGAGTGCCGGAGCCTATCCCAGCCGTCATCGGGCAGTAGGCGGGGGACACCCTGAACCGGTCGCCAGCCAATCGCAGGGCACACAGAGACAAACAACCATTTGCACTCGCACTCACACCTAGGGACAATTTGGAGTCTTCAATCAGCCTACCAAGCATGTTTTCATTGTTACTACTGTCTACTATTGTGCCACTTGTCTGATCGCGGTTTGTTGGGTCACGCCTCTGCGATGGCCACGTGCATTTTCACTGATTACGCAGGGGGGTGTTTCAGAAGCCTTGACGAGAGAATCCGCGCAATTTGAAAGTGTGTAAGTAATGCGTGTATGTAATTGACTAAAGCAGGGGTGGGCAATTCCGGTCCTCGAGGGCCGGTGTCCTACATGTTTTATAGGTCTCCCTGCTGCAACACACCTGATTCAAATGATCAGGATTGTTATCCAGCTTCTGCAGACCTTGCTAATTATCTGACCGTTTGAATCAGGTGTGTTGCAACAGGGTGACATAGAAAACATGCAGGACACCGGCCCTCGAGGACCGGAATTGCCCACCCCGGGACTAAAGTGTAAGCGGCAGAATATGCCACTTGGGTATCAAGTCCCAAGTTACCGTATTTTCCCCACCATAAGATGCTTCGGGTTAAAAGGCGCAGACTCAATTGCATTGTTAATTTATATTATTATGCAAATCATTCAAAGTCCCCATCTTCTCTATCCAAATTAAACAGTTGGGCGAGTTCGCCATTAAACATGACAAGTTCCCTCTTGTCATTGTCTTGTCGTTGTCATGTTATTTTTTCGTAATGATCCTGGCTTTCCAGAAAACCTGAGTTGTGCCTCGTAAACATGTCTCTTTGTCGATGCCATTTTAGAGGGTCCTAATGCTGTTTGCTTTGCACAAACCGAGGTACATACCCTACATCAGGGGTGTCAAGATCCTTTCCTTGGGGGCCGAATCCCTACATGTTTTCCAAGTTTCCCTCGTTAAACACACCTGATTCAATTAATCAGGCTCCTGCTGAAAGTGAGGACGAACTGGTCATTTGAATCAGGTGTGTTTAACAAGGGAAACTTGGAAAACATGTAGGGATTCGGCCCCCGAGGAAAGGAGTTTGACACCCCTGCCCTACATATTACGTACAGTCCTCTGGTTGGTTTTCTGCCCCGATCAACATAAAACGTAATGTCCTGATTGTTTCATTGGGTCTACATATTACGCCAGTATATTACGTCTTTGTGTGGCGAAAGCCATACAAAACAACTTTACAGATTTTGGAATTCGGTCCACAAAATAGGTGCACCTTATTAAAAGGCGCACCTTCATTTTTTGAGAAAATTAAAGGCTTGTAAGTGCGCCTTATGGTGCAGAAAATACGGTAAGTCATGTCATTTGTTCCACAAGAGCCATAAAAATAGCAACTCAAGTCTCAATCAACTCAAGTCACATGACTCGATCCCCCTATCGCTGCAGAACTGGCATATAGCATGAGAATGCGAAGAAATTAACATATATGAACTGAACATTTCCCTTTTGATGTAGAAAGATACCCTGCAAAAATTTGCTGCTGTCAACAAAGACCCTAACCGTGACAGAGGACGGTTCACTATCTGGCTTATACACCTCGACTGACTGATTCAACAGCACATTAGAATAGCAGCCTGAAATTCCAAACATAATGGTGTCGTTTGGTTATTGGTGCTGGTGCGCGCCGTAGCAGCTCCAAATTGGGACATGCTGTGTCAGAACACAGTGCATGTTCATGGATGTGTGAATGTGAGACTTTGTAAATCACTATGTGCACCATGGTGTCGATAAAAGCACTATATCAGTGCACTTTATTTGCCATTTACCATCCCTACTCTGTAAAATACATCAATAAAAGCATGATACGCTGACAGCCCCCAAAGATTCAAGAAAGAGCGAGGCCACAAAAGGTGAACTGCAATATAGCGGGGGAACAATGGATTCAGCTCCCTTTTCACTTTGCTGTCTCTTTGCATGTCTGCATGTGCGTCATCTGGTTGGCTGCGTGTTGCAGCAGTATGCAAGTTGATCCCCCCTTGAAGAATCATAATGAGTGTAATGAATGAAATAAAAAAAAAAATGACAGCATTACAGAGTGTGGTGCAGCAATTACAGTAGTGCTGCAATTCAATCAACTCACCTGCCGCACTGTGATGATATTTAGCAATATTCATGTTATAACAGCTTTCAGGATGTGCTCCTCGAGAAATCTGTTTTTTTGTTGAATGCATTATGTAGCATGACGATAAATGGGGCGGGGGGATTAAGAAAAGCTTTTTGACAGCTTCCCCAAACTGCTGTCGTAACATTTTCAGACCACCTGAGTATATAAGTTTCTTCAGCAGACTGCAGTCTCTGATGTGTTTCTCTTTAATCCACTCTTAATTCTCTGCTGCTCCAAATATCAGCTTCAAAGTCCTGCCATCTTAATGGCTGAATGTTTCACCGCTGTACACATGTACCAGCAAAATACCATGAAATAATATGCGGATAAACAATGTTTACTTCATGCCTGGCTATTTAATTTCTGAGGTTGTTGCATGTTCATGTGATAATCATGGCTGTTGTTTGGAGCAAAGAAAGGTGAAGCTGCAAAGTGTCAACAAATCTTCATCAAAGCTCCTGAGTAAAATATGCACAAGACATGCTTTATGTCCCTGTGCTGATTACACCCCCACTTTTACAATATGAGAGTTGTAGCTTAACATCCCACAAGATTAGCCAGCGCCCAGCTAGCACTTAAGCCCCAACTACCCCCAAAATCCTAATTAAAAACTTCTGCCTGGAAGGTTTTTGCACCCACATATTTCTACGTCAAATATTTGGGGCAGCAAAATCCTCATAGTAGAGAGTGACTATGTTTTTTCTGTATTTTCATTGAACCTCTGCAGATGATCCAGCTGAGCAACGTACTTGCCTTATCTGTGGAGATCGAGCCACAGGCCTGCACTATGGCATCATCTCCTGTGAAGGCTGCAAGGGTTTCTTCAAGCGCAGCATTTGCAACAAGCGCGTATACCGATGCAGCAGGGACAAGAACTGTGAGATGTCACGCAAGCAACGGAACCGCTGCCAGTATTGCCGCCTACTCAAGTGTCTGCAAATGGGGATGAACCGCAAAGGTAAACTATATGCTGCCAATTTTTGCTAATATTCGAGGCTCAATATCAGCTGTCTAATACAAATACAGTACAATGCATAAAATGAAAACAAACAATTCTTATTCTTGCAATGTCAACCCAGCTCAGGGATCAGCCACGTTCCTGTTTGGGAGCGCAGAGCATTGACCACTGAGCTAAAAAACTGGTCAGTCAACCCATTTTAGAACCCTACATGTTCAAGCCTGGCTTCAACAGTCACCAGTGTTTCCAGATCACATTCTGTGAAGTTGCTTTTTTTTTTCTTCATTGGTGACTCATGCCTTGATAATCCGATTATCTGATCAAGCAGAGTGATTATTCCCACCGACAGGCCCTGTTCATACAATTTTGCATATGAATATATAGGAGCGCGGAGAGGGTGGTTCCTGGTACTTAAACATTTCTGCATTGATTGAGACGTACGAAAGGAATGTGCTTGGAATCATGCATATTCACAGATTAATGAATCTGCTTTTTTTTTGCACGTTTTTTGGCGGATTCGGCTGTACGCCATATTTGTGGATAAAATCTTTGAAGAAGAAGAAGAAGAGAAGAAGAATGCCTTTCCTGTCAATGTACAACTGGTATACAACAAAATTAGGATATTTCACCAGTGGGAGGCTGCTGCCATGCAAGGCGCTGCCTTTGAATATGAGGCCCCTGGAATCTTCTTGTTTGTTGAAACTCTTTCAAGAACTCTCCACTTGCCTCGATTCAACGTTTGCAGATTACCATAACCTGGATGACTCATAATATACACAGACGTTTACTGTAGATAACAATACCATTCTCCCTCGTACATACAGTACGTACTGTGCATCCCTAGATGGAAAACATTATTGCTGCCATTTGTTAAAGAAAGAATACAAACATCCATCCATCCATTTTCTGAACCGCTTAGTCCCCACGGGGGTCGCGGGAGCGCTGGAGCCTATCCCAGCCGTCATCGGGCAGTAGGCGGGGGACACCCTGAACCGGTTGCTAGCCGATCGCAGGGCACACAGAGACAAACAACCATTTGCACTCGCACTCACACCTAGGGACAATTTGGAGTCTTCAATCGGCCTACCAAGCATGTTTTTGGGATGTGGGAGGAAACCGGAGTGCCCGGAGAAAACCCACGCGGGCCCGGAGAGAACATGCAAACTCCACACAGGGAGGGCCGGAGGTGGAATCGAACCCGCACCCTTCTAACTGCGAGGCGGACGTGCTACCCAGTGCCTCACCGAGCCAGAATACAAACACAAGTAACTAAATAGCTTGGTGACTGGATCTTTCCGAAATGCATGTAAATAATCCACCAAGCTTCTCAAGAAAGAAGCGTTAGAAATGAATCTGGAGCTTCTTGACAAATCTCACAAGCTTTCAATTTAATGACTCAATGATCTCAAGACTAACAATGCATTCTGGAGCAAAATATGCTTCCCAGTGTCAGAACATTTGGCCTCCACTAAAAGGCTTCCTCAACAGAATTAGGACACCCGACAGTAAACTTTCAAGAAAAGCAATGAACAAAGCATTGCCCACTGAAATGGCCTATTAGCAACCCCAGGAGCCCCGCCTGCACCCTTCAATCTTGAGACAAGTGGAGCAGTTTGCTTACAAGGAGAACAAAATATGATGTGGGCAGAAGGCAGTCTCAAAAAAGATTACACAAACTGTATTGCATTGATTGCCTCAAACGTCTTTGCAACAAAATACAGTAGTAAGGTCAACGCCTTCACTCATTTTTGATTCATTACTTCTGTTTCAAATTATGTCACCAGCCATTAAGGGATTTTTAACGCCACATCAGTTTTTGTATATCCAAGTGGACATACATGCATAGGCCTACTACAGTGATTGTCAACTGGTGGTCCGCGGCCCTCTAGGCACCCGTGGCGGTATTGCAGGTGGTCCGTGAAATTGGAAATGAAAAATAATTGTAACATTTTTAAAAATAAAGTTGATTTTCTATTTAGACTTGATTTATTTTCCAGCTAATTTTGTGAATCATTCACCCATTCAAATTATGTCAAATGTAGCTGAGATTCCCAAAATACACATACAGATGCAAATAGCCTGTATAGGTCTATCCTCCTTCGGTGCAAAATAAAATAATATTCTGCCAAAGCAGTGGTCCCCGAGTTGCTTCTAGGTTATCATGGTAGTCCCTTGGACAAAACCAGTTGAAAACCCCTGACCTACTACATTATACATTTACATGCAGAAGTAGCTTGATAATCTATAAAATACTGTTTAGGGTCTTTGTTTCTCATAAGGTGCCACATAATGGAGATCAAAGTATTATTATTATTATTATTATTATCCATCCATCCATTTTCTGTACCGCTTGTCTTGATATTATTATTATTGTTATCGATATTATTATTATTGTTGTTGTTGTTATCAATTGCATTAGTATCATTATTATAGTTATTGCTGTGTACTTTAGTCTTTTTTTCTTCTTCTACGGTTAGGGCTTATTTGTACACATTCCAAGATTGCTGAAATATACCAAGACATGGTTTGTTCAATTTACTGGAGCGTTAGAGTCTCACTGTATGAAGAGTTTAACCGGTTTTCTACTGCCCCCTTATGGATAAATTGTGAGTCGCACTACTACTAACTAGTCTGGTGGGGAGAAAAGTATACATTTATAGATTAGTCTCTCAAGACTCGGTAAACTGACTCCTGATTTAAAGATAAACAACTCCCAAAATCTACTGTTTTCAAAGCTAAAAGAAAAACCCTCTTACCCTTTGCAACAAAACAAGAAAGTTGAAGGAGGAATATTACACAGCAGCCAACTTTTGGACTGTTCTTCAGGAATTTTGTTTCAGCCACGAGATAGAGCTGAAGTATTTATAATCACTATGGTACTCGTGATTAGGATATTGACATGAACAATAAACAAATGTTCTTGTTTATTTCTTTTTACCACATAGCAATCAGAGAAGATGGCATGCCAGGAGGGAGGAACAAAAGCATCGGACCAGTTCAGGTAAAAAATTTGTCGCTGACGTTCACTGAGGTTTTTCTTGTACTGTAAACAAGTATTGAGGCTGAAGCCAGGATTTTGTTGCTTGCATAATGATGAGCAGATGAACCATTCACTTGTATAGTGGAGAGCTATAGCAGCAATAACATTTGTGGAAGGATGCTTATCACACACTGTATATAACAGGAGTAAACTTTGACCTTGTCATATCATCACTATATTTGCACAATATTCTCTTTTCAGTGTGGCTTTGTTTTTAGTTCTGGCAAGAGTGAAAATGGTTGGAAAAGAAAATGTGAAGACATGAGGCTAAGTAACATCAACAGACAATTGAGGAGAGAAGTAGAATTTGGCTGATAAAAGGAAGAAAAGATTGACTTGTTGGCACGCATTAAAAGGCAGAATCGTTTATTCCATTGAGAAGAAATGAATTGCAATTTCAGTAGCTAGTATATGGGCTGAAACTAAAATGACCCTGGTCAGAAATTTTGAAGCACTCTCATGACATACTAATTTATTAAATATATCTTTTTCAGTTCTCTCTCTGCGTGGACGTGCGATATTAATCGTGTATACACACGCACACGCGCACACACACACACACTCACTCACATTTTCTTCTTTCTCTCAAGGTCCCTCTCATTGTGTGACAGCGGCCTTGCTCCTGAACATTTGAGTGAAAAGTACTGTCGTGTTGTACATGCTAATTAACGGAATTGAGCTACTCTTTGCTTTTGGTCAAAAGGACATTATTTAAATTCCCCCCAGGCCCAGAAGTGTCAATATGTTCGTTTTAGATCACAGAGGAGGAGATTGAGCGCATCATGTCAGGCCAGGAATTCAAGGAAGACGCTCCAGAGCACACATGGGGTAACAACGGTGACAGCGACCACAGCTCTCCCAGCAATGGAGCTTCGGAGGGCAACCAGCCATCACCTGCCTCCACGCTGTCATCCAAGTGAGTCGCTTGTCTCATCCACTACACTGCACATCACTGCCACTTGATCCATCTATGAGATAATTAGCCGGCCCTGACAGACTAATACCTCATTCATCTCTGCAAGACTTGAATTAAAGTATTCATTGCATGAAGAATACCGTCGCTTGCAGCTCTTCTGGCATGGTGATGACATCAAACAGAAAGAACTCGCTCCACTATCAGTCCTTCTTGTGATGAAGAAGCGTGCATCATCTATCTTTACTCAGCAAGGACAAATAACATCTAGGCCCTTGCCCGGGGACATTTATTTTTGCCCCATTTTGTATGAAATGCTTTATCTACTCAGCTTTGCAGCTGATAGCTAATCAGCGAGTATCGTCTTTGTCTTATCAAATATAACCTAAGATAAAATGGGGCGGAATACCAAAATTCCAAAGCGGAACACACCATGGGATGCAGGTACAGTACCCATGTACACTTTTTTATTCGGTGGAATGGATACCTATCACCTCGAGAAAAAAATTAAATACAAGAAGCATGAACAAAAGTTAGATAATTTCATACTTTTGTGGTGAATACTCAAATATAAAGTCAAAGTCTGCTTTATTGTCAATTTCTTCACATGTCAAGACATACAAAGAGATCGAAATTACGTTTCCTACTATCCCACGGTAACAAGACATATTACACATTCAAGTAAACAATACAAAAAGTAAAAATGAGAAGGCACATACAATGAATAAATAAGAGCAATGAATAAATAAGAAGAGCAACTTGGTGGAAATGGTGCAATTGTGCATACAGCAGACAGTCAGTACAGTAGCGCAAAAGTACAGGAGGAGGAGTGCAAGTGAAGTAGTCAGTATAGTTGAACATATATTTGGTTAACTTGGTCTTTGCTTTTCACAGTCGCTCCATCGAGATGAATGGCTATACCGCAGCTCTCAGAGATCAGTACATCAACACCTCTATGTCAACACACTACCAGCTCCTGCCACACCTCTTCAGTTATGCTGCCCAGTCTGGTCTGCTGGCCCCCCAGCCACGCAGCCTTTACCCACAGTCCCATCCATTGGTGTTGCAGCTGGTGGCAGCAGAAGACCTGGCCCCACTGACCACCCCGATGCTCATAGAAGATGGGTGAGAACACCCCTGCTTGAAACACTTCCCTGCTGAAAACTATCAAAATCTATTGTGTGCCTAGTGTGTGCTCTGTTTTTATTCCATAGATGACTCAAGGTTTACTACTTTTCTCATGCACTTGAGATGGAACAGGTTGATGAAGTCATTTACATATTTGCCCTAGTTTTGATCAATTCCCTGCAGCTAACAACGCAAACTATTTTGGGGAGGTTCCAACATGCCTATGCCTGAATATACAAAGAATTTCAGGCATGGGTAAATAATTCCCTTGAATTCCACAATCTTGCAGACAGTCCATCCAGAAGAATGAAAGAAACTGAGATAGGCAGATTTTTTTTTCAGAACCGATAACAATAAAATTAGTAGTCAAGGAAGCAGATAACTTGGCGCTGGAAAATATACATAGGCGTCCAAATCTAAAAAAATACAAACTCCGACACTTAATTTGTCTTTTCAGCATATGTTTGGTGAATATATATATATATATATACGTATATATATATATATATAAATTTCATTCATCTTATTAATTTTAATTTGGTCATTTATCTTTTTTAATTTCAAAAAAAAATTGTTACCTAAAGTAAACACGGTTTTAAAACTATTAAATCCATTAGATCTACTTTCGGCTGTCAGATTTCTTTTTATAAAAAAGATCGGCTCCAACATCTTTGACACTCAAACCAAAATGTATAAAATGTATTGAAAATGTTCAAAAAATGTTTTATTCTCACTCAACCGTTACAATGAAATTTACATGAGCAATGATTTTCCAGCGAACACTGAGATGTGCGTGTCGAGCCGCTGGCAAAAATATTTTTCCCCGAGTTTCGGACACCAAAATTGGCGCCTCCATGAGTGTTGTGATTGTTATTATTTTTCCATCAATTCTTGGATCTCTTAATAGTAAAGATCCTTGTGCACACGTGAAACGCACTGCCATTGTAGGCAGGCTGAATGGCGTGCATCGATATCGCATTTTAATCAAAATAGGATCGCAAATGTCTTATTAAAATCACTTTGCCACTTTTTGCATCATGTCTGCATTGAAAATGCAGTCATGATGTGAACTTGGTGAACTACTGCTATATTCATGCGATTATTGTACTAGTAAGCCCACTGTGCCCAGTGTGCACTTGAAGACAGCAGGGTGCGCTGTTTCGCTTAAATAGGTAAGAATAAACCTTACATTTATTTCTGCTAGACATTATTGGATATTATATTGATGTTTCCTCTGTCAAAAAATGTCCGGCTTAACTTTCTTCTGGTCCAATCTATTAACATTTTCTGGTTACATCTCTGGATTAATCAACAAGAGTTGTCGATGAATATGTAAATCGCGGCATATCACATTAGCTCTTAAAATAACCATCATTAGCTTACAGCTTGTTTCTTTAAAGAATGTACAAATGAATAATGAAGACATTTAAGATGATTGTACATCCAACTTTGATTCAACTTTGCAGCTTGCACTCAAAATCCAGTCATGTTTATGGATAACCTTAAATTGAAGGCAATATTGTCACCTTATTATTTTTAGCGGCGTCTCGGTGGGGCACTGGTTTTCACATCCGCCTCACAGTTAGGAAGGTGCCGGTTCGATTCCACCTCCGACCCTCCCTGTGTGGAGTTTGCATGTTTTCCCCGTGCCCGCGTGGGTTTTCTCCGGGCACTCCGGTTTCCTCCCACATCCCCAAAAACATGCTTGGTAGGCCAATTGAGCACTCCAAATTGCCCCTAGGTGTGAGTGCGAGTGCGGATGGTTGTTGTCTCTGTGTAGCCTGCGATCGGCTGGCAACCGGTTCAGGGTGTGCCCCGCCTACTGCCCGATGACTGCTCCAGCACGCCCGCGACCCCCATGGGGACAAGCGGTATAGAAAATGGATGGATGGATTATTTTTAGCTCTAAATGAAACCCAAACCTATACAGAATGCAGTGTTATACGATAAAACTATCTATAAATACAAAAAGAATAACACCGTAACCTGTGTGCAGATATGACTGTCCCTATGTCAGAAATAAAATCAAGCATCAGCCACAGCATGCTCTCTTTTCAGATTGTCGAGTGTCCACAATGTGGTCCAATGAAAGGCAGGTTTGCATCATAAAGGACTCATTGACCTTTAAATTAATTATTGACAATTTTGATCATCAATGTAGTTGTGACTGGCAAACCTGGTTAGAGTTTAGCTTTAAAAGTTTATTGAGTTTTAAGGGTACAACAAAATTGAGAGATGTTAATCAACATTTGAAATGCTATGTAAGTGTTTTGGGATTGTAGTTTGTATATTTATGCTTTGAAATTTTTATAAAGGCTATTCTAATGGAGCACCGTTTATTTTCTGAAGTTCGGGATTCGTGACCGGCTTGGTCCCAATCGCTGTGGATAGTAAGGAATTACAACCTCATGCATGAAGCAACAAACCTTTTTTGATTTTTGAGCATATGGATTACACAAGCGTGACAAAGCGGAAAGAATTATGTGTTAGTGTGCCAAAACGGTCCGTTGGACGGACTGAGAATTTAGTCTCCACTGGACACAGATGCGGGCGATTATAGAGACGGACGAATGACAACTTCCATCAATCCGTCATTTTATTTAACTTTGTCGTCCTTCGTCCGCAAAATGGGTGTCCCGGACCGTTCCGTCCATGGGACAGAACGGCCACCTCTGGTATTCACATTCTTGAATGTGACTCGTATTGTTATTTTCCAAGGTAATACAGTGAATCCACCAGATATGGTTTAAGACACACAGACATTTTCGCTATTAAATGTGTTTAAAATGATTCCTCTCCTCTATTTATTTTTGTACCTAAGCTACAAGGTAACACAGGTGGAGCTGTTTGCCTTGCTGTGCCGCCTGGCAGATGAGCTACTCTTCCGTCAGATCTCATGGATCAAGAAGTTGCCTTTCTTTTGCGAGCTCTCCATTGAGGACTACACCTGCCTGCTGAGCTCCACTTGGCAGGAGCTCATCCTACTCTCATGTCTTACAATCTACAGCGCGCAAATCTTTGGCGACCTGGCAAATGTCACGGCCAAGTACACACCATCTGATGACGAGCTGCAGGGGTGAGCGGCTGTGAAAATTACAGCATGCCAACCCTTTAGTTTCAGTCCATGTGTTTGTTTCTTTGTCAGCTCTAGCCAGTGACTCAAAAGTTATCAGTTTCATTTTAACTACTCTTTAAATAATTGAGTACAGCTAATGTGTTAGCTGTTAAGCTTACATACTGTAACAAACCCAGAGCTATGAGTAGTGTACTGTATTTATTGATTTTTTAATTTAGTTACTTCACAGCGGAGACAATTTTAGCATTAGAGGTTTATGGGTACAGACAGTTTCACACTGAATGGTGCTGCACGGAATAGGTTAGCATGAGGGCCAGGTGGGATGCTTCATATTTTACCGCTCAAAAACTGTGCAGGCACCCACGCGCACTGACATTAAGCAACACATAAAAAAAAAATGTATTCCACTGCAGGTGTTGGGTACATTTTGAGCATTTTTCCTTATAGTTCCACTTCTATTTGCTTGTGCATGTTTGGGTCACGTTCATCAAACGCCAGCTGCACCAAATAGAGCTTTTTAACACTAGGTAATTGTTAAGTAAAGGTTTGTCACTCTGTGTACTCCCTTTGTTGTCCTCCACACCGCTTTTCTAGTGCTCAGGCTGATTACATAGTGATCTAATTATGTACAATTGTTTTTTTCCAGTGAAAGTATGGCCACAGAGTTGCATAATAATAATAATAATAATAAAAATAATAATAATAATAATAAATTAAGTGTAAACACTGAGTTGTGTTTACTGTTCTGTAAAAGAGTGCTGGGCACTCAAAGCTTGTTACAAAATTTCAAACTCAATACTAAGCAGTGTTTTTAGCATATAGTTTTGCAAACTTTACGAGGGGTTTTATAATAACTATTAGAGTTTAATCAAAGGCGCTGTAAGAGATGGATTGCTCCCTCTGGAAATTCTGGTTCTGTGTGGTAGCTCACACAGAAATAGTACAAAAGACAACATTGCACATGAGTATCAAACAAAGAAGAGAGCAACAAATAAAGCAGATAGCAATAGCAATAAATGTGCTGAGTAAGAAATAAATAATAACAATAATAATAAATAATATTTATCAAGTAATAAATACACAATTGAAGGTCAATTGTTATCTTTTTATTAGATGCAGTAGCTTGTTCTTTTTGCAGTCATTTAAAATAGTTAGTTTTAGACTTAGACTTAAGTGTAAGATTTTTTTTTCCACCTATTCGACATATTCTAAAAGCTTGTTCCACTGCATTCATTAGACATTTTATTCCACTAGTGCCTGTGATTGCCTCATAGTAGTGGGGGGGGGGCTATGTTTTTAATAACATTAGCTGTCAGATTTCCAAATACTGTAATAGCCAACCAATAATTTCCGTAGAATTAAGGTAGATATCACAACTCTCCCAGACAGCCAGACGTTCTAGTCTGTTAATTCTACTGTACATATATCTCCAAAATGGTTTATGATTCCCCGTATAACTTTAAGGAAAAAACACGTGGAATGGGGCCAGCGAACCAGTCCATGGATAGGAGGACTCCCCAATAGAGAGCAGTGGCAAGCACCATCTGTTTGGCATGTGATGTTATGTCTCTCAGTATTGGTAATAAAAGATGTGTGTGGGGGTTTGGCTGTGTGTAAATCATGCTGGAATTATCTAACCTCATGACACACTTCCTCCTAATATGCTGTTCAGAGCCACACTGATACCTCAGTTTGTAGTCTGGTGTTTTAGCTGTGAATTTAAAGGGGCGGCTCCTACTTTTAATTTTAATCTGATGAACTAGGACCTACAAAGAATATATAACGAGGTGAATTTAACTTACGTATTCTTATGACCTGTCAAACATTGAAATCATTAGGTATCAGTTTTAGAAAAAAAGTTGTCGTATTTTACGCATGGTTTGTGGAAATAGGCCTTGCATGAAATTGTCTTTGTTTTTCCTCAGTTTCAGTGAGGACGGCATGGAGGTGATGGAGAGGCTGATTTATCTATTTCGTAAATTCCACCAGTTGAAGATCAGCAATGAGGAGTATGCCTGCATGAAAGCAATCAACTTCCTAAACCAAGGTACCAGAGCAAACAGTATTACTCTTATTTTTCTGCATCTGTGCTATATTTCTTATACCCGTGCTGTGCTTTGCATTCCTGCAGATATCAGAGGTCTGTCAAACATCTCTCAGCTTGAGCAGCTGAACAAGCGCTACTGGTATGTGTGTCAGGACTATACTGAGTATAAGTACCCGCACCAGCCCAAACGCTTTCCTGAGATCATGATGTGTCTGCCAGAGATCCGCTGTATAGCAGGTAAGAATGAGTACAACTAGTTTTGGGGGGGGGGCTTAGATGTTTGATTGAATTCAGAAGCGCAAGGCAAGAAAAGGAAACCATCTTATTATTTGGTTTCCCTATTCTTTTTGCCCCAAATCCTTCAACCTCGCCTCATTACCCAGTTGTTTTGCTATGTTATGCAGTTATGAGCAAAAGGCAAGCTAAACCAGTTGCATGTGTTTTCAGGGAAGCTGGTCAATGTTCCTCTGGAGCAGCTCCCCCTCTTATTCAAAGCAGTCTTGCACTCCTGCAAATCCAGTCTTACCAGCTACAGGACCGGCTCGTCACCTTGTGTGACCACCTCCTCTGGAAATTAGACCTCCCTGACAACCCCCCCCCAAGGCAAGGGACTGGTCTCACCTCTAATGAATGTGACAAGCAGCTAGTTTGTTTTTTATTACCTTTTCTTTTAATATTTATTACAACGACAGAGCTGAATGTATGCTGATTTACACTGTGCACATGCTTCTGTAGAAAACAAATGCTCATAGATGCATTGGTCTTTGGAGTTTACAAGTGTGTATCCAGTTTGCTCAATGTGTCCGTGTTGCCATTGTTAGAGCTAGACTAAAAAAAAATAATAAGAGTTTATTTTATTCAGATGGGGGAAGACACGTGACAAGTGTTTTGAGACTACCTCAGGAAGAAGTTATTGCTATTTTCGTGGTGTTACTAAAGAGTTGCCCAGCCTTACACAAAATTCCAGTGGATGCTTCGGCACCTCAATCAGAGTCTGGATGTTCAAAGAAGCTGTGCAAATCAAACATCAAGAAATGATGTTTTATTACTCGGAAAATACTAGATGGTAGAAAAGATCAACTACTTTAGCTGCATGGACTCTTGGACATTCTGCTTATGGGAGGCGTAACATTCCATGAGTGAAGGTGACAGCTATTTGGATCAGCGGGATCTTCTTTGGAAAAGGAGAATACGGGTATTTTTTACAATCATAGACTGGGGAAGTAAGGTTTTATTGCAAGGGTAAGGGAGGATAGCTAGGTTTGCTGTTTGCTTTCTTCTTTTGTTTTATTTTATTTTATTTTTTTGACCAAAGTATTATGCAATGCTTTTCTCAAATGCCCATTGATGGGTATGGAGCTGATAGCTCAGCAAAACATTTCTTGTCAATGAAGGATAAGTATAAGAAATGAATCAATCTTAGTCCGAGGGGCGATCCTCTGATGTACAGATGAGCACATTGCCAGATTTCCTCCGAAATGCTGCTAAACCTGCACCCACATATGCATTCAACCAAAAGGATTTAATAGCATTTGGGTGGAAACTAACAATTGATCAGCAGTTGAATAATTTCATGAGCTCGTTGTCATGAAGTTACCGCGATGCCCATCGGCCTAGCAAAGACATTTGCAATTAGACTTTTATCAGGTCCTGTTGAGTCCAATCATGTTTTTGCACAGAGCCAAAACTAGAAGGAGATTAGATTAGACCTGAACCAATCTCTGTCTCAGGTAACGTCCAACTGGTTCACAGTGAGTTTGGTTGACTCCACGGACTAGGAAATGAATGTTTTTGTGCTGAGTCAAGTTCAGCCATAAAGATTGCAGATAATCATTTTAAGATGTGGTGATATGATTTTAGTGTGATTGATTTGGTTTAGAGCATCGACTAGATCTCTGGTCCTTGCTCTCTGTGACGGATATGCACATTATTGTCGCAAATGGTCTTTCATTTTTTAACAGCTCGAGCATTTTCTATGATGCCTCCAGTTTTGAGCAGTTTGATTGTGTGCAAACCATTTGAAAAAATGCAGTCATTGCAACAACTCTCTTTTTTTTGCACACATGGGTGACGTTCAGAGACCTGACCTCGGCCACTGCCCACCCAGTGTGTTCCTCTCTCAGGTCCCTACTGGCCTGGATCGAAACAGGGTAAAGTGAGTGTTATGTATTGCATTCAGGAGTTACTCCAGCGACCGTGCTGATGTGCTTGTTGTGGTAGTAAACATAGTTGTCAGGACATAGATAGTCCTCGGTAGGAAAATTGTTTCCGCCTCATTTGCGTGATGGTCACTCCGCCCCTTCGTGCAGGTGAGAGTGGATGTAGTTTGAAAGTGAAACATATGGGGAGTGGGCAGTGATTGTTCCTCTTTCAGCATTTGTGACGAGCAAAGCAAGAAGCAGTCGCATTCCCGGGCTGCTCGCTTGTCCCTCTGCTGCCCTTTTTAGCCACACCTCCTGTGCAGTGTTTCTCTTTCAAATGCTTCAGTTCTCGTTTCATCTTTTAATTTTCTTTTTACATTTTCATGTACAGTACCTATGTAGTGATTTTTGAATGTTTTGGGTTGTTGTCTTTTTTTCTCACGTATTAATTGTCTTTTTTTTAGTGAGGCTAAACCCTCATTTTCTGTTTCTTAACTTTTTTGTGGACTTGGTTTAAGACTCATTCCCTTGTGCACAGCAGTTTACAAAAGTGTTACTCAGGTGATGTGATGTCAGACACATTTTATGCGACAATACTGACATCTCGGTTCATCAAGTTGTATGTTTTACTTGAGATTCAAAATCAGGTGTTGTGGGACCACTTAGGATTCCAGTCTGGTGTCATCTTTCTTCCATTTTCTACAGCGGCAAAGTTATTTCAATGCAAGTGATTGTTTCACATTAACTCCAGTGCAAGCCATGACGATAGAGTCCGCAAATTGCTTTAGATTTTGCTGCAATAGTTTGACTTAATGGAGATAGATCCTGAGATTATTTCGTGATTGACGTCCATTTTTTGGCCTCATAAGAACAGTCACTCCTGTGAGTCTTTGTTAACACCTTTAAAGTGAGCGCACATTTAGCACGACGATAATTCGACTTGTTCTGAATGGCTGATTTATGGCAAATTTGGAGTTTGTGATCTGAGGCGAACCACTCATTTTCTACTACTTAAGCTCAGGGACTTGGAAACATCATTGTTTGATGTGTCATGTTAAATGCAAAGTACATCTCTTAACTGCACTAACCTGCATCGGCAGTCACAGAGACCTTTCAGCAGAGTAATACTGATGCAGTTGAAGAAGAAGAGAAAAGTTCAGGGTGGCCAACAACAGAGGCGCTACCAACTCTCTTCTCTCAAAGTAACTTCAGGAATGCATTGAACATCACACACATCAGAGATCTGACTGTAGGAAAAAGATCTGAAGGGAGATTTTTCCTTTCATGTAGCATCCTGCTACTTAACGCAAATAACTCATCTCCACTACCTTACTGCCAATTTCTGTCGTAATCTAATTCACGATAATGGATTGCTCTTTTATTTTTATTTTTAACACAAAGAAAATGTCATTTGTAATATCTGTGCTGAAACTACCTCTTTGTCATCATTTTACTTACACTACAAATAGGTGATTTTTTTTGTCTTATTTATTGGACTCATTGCTTACATTTTCATAGTTTGTCGCTTATCTCACCCAGTGACCTCAGATTTAGAAAAGTGCTTCAAACCAGATTATTGTAACTTTTTAAGCATGTTGCTGCATGTTGCTCTCTACCTCACACTTGCTGCTGTTTATCTCTGTCAGCCGCTAATTTTCCCTGACCTCTGGCTGGAACACAACAAATATTTTAATCTCTATTATCAGGGATCCTCGTTCATGCAACCCTTTTGTTTCATTTTGAATTAGGGTCATCTTTTGTTTCACTTCTGCCCCGTTATCGTGAATCCAAAACCAAAGATGAAAGAATGTCCATGACAATGTCAGCCTACTGATTGTTATTCACATGAAGCATTATCGCTGCCCTCATGCAGTGCTTTATTTTCCTGTGTTGACATTTTTTTTTAAGCAGCTCGCTAGCTTGTGAATGGTGGTTGGATGTGTGTATACATGATATTCAACACGTCACGCTATGCCTGTGTAGTTTTTTTTGTTTTTTAGCTAAATGATTGCTGTTGACCATTCAAGGTAACAGTGTTCACAATGTGGCTGCTTATCATATCTGATGCTGCTTGTGATCGATTATCAATCAGGGAATGTAATTGTGGTCGCGCTGACATCTACTTGTGTTTACATGCTTCCGCTCAGTCGGATGACCCTGGCACTATGGCACGAGACTACTGCGGTTTTATCATTGGGTTTGGACTCATGCGGGCTTCTGAATTGAGGCTGCAACTTTACTCACTGATAATGATATTAACATGATATAATAAGGAGAGGCTAATAACGAAGGGCCCTCTGTTATGATTTTTAGTCTTTCTGACTGCTCTGTGTAAGTGCAGAGATCATTTTACTCTGTATTCATTGCCACAAAGTTATCACCATTTAAATGTATCGTTTTCTCTTGGTGTATGCTTAATATGCAGTTGAATTTGCCCGTCATACATTGTTTGCTGTATCTTCATGTAAAATGTGTCCATCTCCAGTGATGCAACACATTCATAGCCTGTTTACAGGAGCACAAGGTGAGGAGAATCTGGGGTTGAAGTGAATAAGAATCGAATAATGAAATATCCCAGGGAATACATTGATTTACCCACTGTTGTTTACTGTGAACAGACAATTGAAACTGCTTCGTGTTTTTTTTCTTCAGAAATCTTGTCTGCTCTTGTTACTTTAACTACCTGTGAAGAATGTGATCCATTATGTGTTAAAAGCATGTTTAGAATGTGTTAGGAAATGAAAACCAAATAAATGTGAACGTTATGCAAGCATACCCACGCTGTCCTTGATTTTTCTGTTCATTCCATTTATTTTAGTCACAGAAAGGAATATACTGGCAACTGATTAGATGCTGGGCTGATCCAATGTTCCTGAACCTTTTCTAAACAGAGAGTGGAGAACTGAAAGCTGAACGGAAAATAAGTAGTTTTTAGTCCATCACCTCTTTTTAAACACAAATATAAATTTAAAATTTTTTAGATGATTTTTGAAATATTGACCACTCCCCTCAATGAGGGGGGAAAAAAGTCCTCTTTTGTGTTCTTACTGCTCTTGTCATTTGTAGCATGTGGCACGCTGTGCATTTGATGTGGGACTTATGTGGAGACCAACTCCATCCATGACTGAATACCACCACTATCACGTCATCAATATAGAAATCATCAATGCAGTACAATATGAAAATACAATGTTACCGGAAATTTTCAATAAGTAATCTGGATCGAATCTGTTTATTTGACAGTATTTCAAACACCTTTCAAATAAACTCAAACTGTTCCAGATACTAGAGCAGGATTACAGAGGGTAGATTTGAGGTCCTTGATTAGGTCAACTACCAGGATTCATCCAACTTGTATTTTTACCTTTCATCTGTTTCTATTTCTATTCTTCGAATTGCTTTCAACACGACGTAATGGTTTGAGTGACTTCTTTTGGACAAAATGCTTTTCTCAATTTTCTTTAAAAGCAATTGGAAGTAGCTTTAATTTAAATGCCTGGTGATCATGTGAAGATTTTTCTCTAACGTAAATTTCGGACTATTAGCCGCTACTTTTTGCTCAAATTTTGAACCCTGCAGCTTATAGTCCGGTGCGGCTTATCTATGGAATTTTTCCGTGATTTTTGTGATGACTTGATCACTTTTATACACTCGTAAAAAGGCTGTGGACCGCATGTCCATCCGCCAGGCAAATAGTGCCGTATAATTCACACAAAGAAGCGACAGAACGAGATCAAGATGGACATTACTGAAAGGAAGTTTTTATACACAAACCGTCATAATCGGGGACAAAAGAAATATATATTGTACCGCTTTTAAGTTAAAGGCAGTCGATTTGGCCCATTGTTGATGACATCGTGTTGCGGCACCCTTTTTTCTTTATTTATTTCCCAGTCACGTCTACTCTGGAGCTCTACATGTAGCTCGCTAGTTTAATGTAACTTAGCGCTTCGTGCTTGAATAAAATTAGCATGAACACACCCTCATCATGGAAAATGCTAGAAGAAATGCATAAAAGCGACGACCAAAGAGATACTGAGAAAGTGTGTGGCGAAGGATAACTAACGCTATTCCAATCGGACACTGAGGAGGAAGACTTCGATGGTTTCAGTGCACAGGAGGAAGATGAAGACGGCTCTTTTACTGGTTCTTTTTTTACTTTTACTGGTATGTTTTTCTAACCAGCCCTGTAGGTGCTGTGCTACCGTGTTGCTGCGGTATTACTGCCGCGTCACAGGCAGTGTTTGGAAAGAAATGTTAAGGTATGTTATTAAAACTTTAAAAAGGCTTTCTGTGGACCGTCTTTCTTTGTAAATAACTCGCGTGCACACTTCCGTGTTGCTGCGGTATTACTGCCGTGTCACAGGCAGCATTTAGAAAGACATGTTAAAGTATGTTATTAAAACTTTAAAAAGGCTTTCTGTGTATTGTCTTTCTTTGTAAATAACTCGTGCGAACGTGCGGTTTATAGTCAGGTGCGGCTTATATAAGGAAAAAAACTAAAATATCCCCGAATTTTAGCTGGTGCGGTTTATAGTCCGGTGCGGCTTATAGTCCGAAAATTACGGTAATTGATGTTTGTGCAATATGTGACCAAAATGGATTTACGTAGCCCAGTGCTTCTCAAACTTTGCAAAATACCACTTGAAATCTACTTAGCTGCTCAGAATACACAGCAGAGGAGGCCTAAATGACCTTAAAAACAGTAAACGAGGTCTTATTCTTAAAACCTATCGTTATTAATGTATGCCACTGTAAACTTGCATACTGTGGCGTGAACATTTGCACGGCATCTTAATATAGGAAAATACAAAACTGTACTAAAATAATGATTTCCTTAAAATGTATTCCACATAAAAGTTGAACAGAATGTCGATCAAAACAAATGTTAATAAACAAAACATTTTTAAACATCAAATTAAAATTTACAGGTTTAATAACTAAACCAACAAGATTTTGACAAGAGTTTGAGAATCACTGAAGTAGCTTACTTTCCATAATGGGGATGTTTGCAAGGTTGCATTTATAATATTTAGAGGTATGTAGTTTCTTCAGGTTACATGTAGTACCCAAGTATGTTAATAAGGATTCTGGATTAACAAATTCATGTCCATATTTTTCTTTTACCAGCATTTTAAATGCTCCATTTTGAGATTTCGTTCTATGCAGAAGAATGTTATCTGAATTTAATATTTTTGAAATAGTGATACGAGCCAAGCACAGGGCAACCACCCATTCACACCTATGGACAATTTAAAGTGTTGCTAACTAGCTAACTAACATAGCATGCATGTTTTTGGGAGAAAGCTGGAATATCCAGAGACACCCCAAGAAAGCCTTGGGAGAACATGCAAACTCTACACAAGTTCAAAGACCAGATTTGGATGCCCAACCTCAGAACAGTGAGGGTAATGTGCAAACAACTCTGTTGCTATGACGAAAATAAAATAAGAAAAAACACCCCCGAAAATGTTCACTGTGTCTTACTTAACATAGATGCTGATTATTACATACACGTGAATGTGTGCAAATCAGTACAAACGGCTTACTCCCATATTCCAAAAACATGCATGTCAGATTAATTAAAGCCTGAATTGTCTAAATGGTTGAATTTGTCTATATTTAGTCTGCAATTGACTGGCAACCAGCCCAGAGTGTTCCATGTTTTTCACATAAAGTCTGTTGGTGAGGCTCACCTGTTACCCGAATGAGACAGGTTTAGAAAATGAAGGCATTGATAAGAATCAAACTGATCATTAGTGAGTTACTAATAAACCACATCCCTATGTATCAAAACGTATACTCCATATATCTTTAAGAAGATTTCAAATTGTATAGTTAGTGGTTGTACAGTAGGTTGCGTTGTCAGTAAATTGTCAGCAGACCAACATCATGAGTGCAGTGCAGGTCAGTGATCCAGGGTGTATCGCTTTATCTCCTCAAGGTTGACGGATTGGCTTTTGACAGGCAAGCCTATAACCCCTCCCACTACCACCCAACAAGTCTCTAATCAGATCTTGGCCAGTCAAGGCTGTGGATCCCCCTGAGTACAACAACACTCATGATAGGCAGTGGTGGGCGGTCTAATGATGGATTTTGTACATGAATATATTCAAGAGTACAGGACCTGAGCACCACTATCAACTGAGCGATAAGCATCGAGCAGGAGAACCGACATATTTATTATCTCTGTTTATTTGCTTGATGTGTTGGTGTCTGTGGTCTCACCTTGGCACATAGCAATGCCAACTACTACGTTTGTTTTAGCTGCACCACATGTCCAACATCTTTCTCAATGATAAAACACCCTGCTGATTATACTGTACAATGATAAATGATGACCCAACGCCACAGAACTGTACTGGAGGTGTGCAGCTAAATTTTATAAATGTTAGGGCAGCAAGTCGTCACAGCTTTATTGGCTAAACAAGAAATGCCATGTTGTATGACGTGTTTTACTACCAAAGTTATCAAGTTTGATGATTTCATGTACCTGTGTCTAAAATGTCAAGCATGAAGAGTCTTTTCTTATTCTCTGTGCATCCAACTTCTACATTGACGGTCGTATAATGTTGTCGATGGTTCAAAGACAAATATTACTGTACCTGTGGTGTATTTAGACAAATGGTCACAATAAAGAGCAATTACCTTCATTTCCACCCAGGAACTGCTAACACCTTCAAGCAACCATAAACCGGTTAGGGGCATGCAACCCTTTGTTTTCTCTCCTCACAAGGTGTCAGGAGGTCTATATGTAAATCAGTTTACTAATCAGACTGTAACTTAAAGTTCCTAACTATTGCAATGTCAACTATATGTGGATATTGGAATATACCTCATACCTTTACTCTATGGACCCTCAAATCATTTCCCGATGACACCACCAGGGCTGGTCCCACAATAGGCCTAGCTTGTCCTCTGTCTAAGGAGGACCCATGGCTCAGTGCAGCAATTAATAATGTTTCCATTACACTTATCTGTTTAGAATTGCAAAGTGGGAAGACTATGTCAATATTTCACTTCAACAAATGACCTTGAATAGGTTTAGAGAAAATATATTTTATCATTTACTATGTGTAAAGGAACAGTTCTGATATCATCCTTGCAAAGTTGACTCAGTCAGATGATTAAGGCCTCGAGTTCAGTGGTTTGTTTAAAGAATAATTTGTACTGTAGTACTAAGATACATTCTGGTGTGACTTTGCAAAATTCACATCTCTCGTCTTTGTGTTAAACTTTGCTCAAGCCGAATGATGACCTCAATGTTGCAAAGAAACGTCCACCCGTCCGTCCGTCCGTCCGTCCGTCCACCCATCCCTCCCTCCCTCCATCCATCTCTCCCTCCCTCCCTACCTCCATCTATCCATATTGTTGTCTTTTACAACATTGATTGATCACCTGTCACTCACAGGGTGAATATAGACTTGCCAACTCTAACCCTAAAGATTTGCTGTGCTTGTATAAAGCATATTGAGTTATGAAGCTTGCGATGTAAATAAAGCTCCTTGTCTTTGCTTGTAAGACTTATGTTCATTCTCTATTTTGAACAGTTATTTGTGACTGTTTTATTTGTGAATTTTTCTTTGTGTCTTTGCATGTTTAGAAACGCTTAGCATAAAACAGTCTCTATTGTTATTGTCACTATCAGTATTAGTCGGAGTTGTTTTCAGGGGCATGGCGCCCTTAGGGGATGTGGGTGTCACAAAACAAGTGGATGGCGGGCTGCAAATGTCCTTTGGTCACCCGTGTTTTCTATTAATTTTGCTTTGTAATACAAGAGGAAGCCAAAGTAGCCATGCAAGAAACCCCACGCAAGCAGCTCCACACAGAGCTGCTCCAATGGAGATGTGAATTGACATCTCTTGACTGTGTGGCAGCAGTGCTTATCTTCCTAACTATGCTGCTACATAGCAGACAAGGCATCTGTAAATATTGCACATACTTAAAACAATCTGTGAATGCGGCTGATATGCCTCCAAACAAACCTTTGTTAAGTTCATCTTCCACCTCCTCACACCTTATATAACCAGGAAACTGCACTTGGCTTAGTTTTGGTCTACTGTGCTAACGTCAATGGGGGACATGTGCCAAGGACATTTGGCAGTGGTTTCTGGCTAAATCCTTCTTCTTTAGCTTTTGCTGGCTCATCTGTGCAAGAAGTGCACTCAGCACGCTCCACAAGCGTGCCTTCACCTGGTGTGGTCCTCCTCCCTCCTGACACCCCCACCTCTTCCGCTCCTCATCCCTCTCATCTCGTTCCCCTTGACCCTGACATGCTGGGACCTAACTGCTGATAACAACCCACCATTCCTCACCCCTTGCCAGCTGACACACTTCCAGAAGGGGAAAGACCTTGTTCCTTTATATTTCTCTGATGCCTGTTCGGCCATTTTTGGAGTGCTCTCTGCCCTTGACTCTTTCAGACTGCTTCAACTCATTTTTAATTGCTAATCCATGACGTTTTACACAAGTCCACTTTGCAATTAGTGTTGACAATACTATCATTATTACAATGGTCAAGTCAAAGAGAAATCCTTTTCTCAGCAACACCAAGTAACCAACATGTTTATTATACAACATTTATTCATCCTAAGCTTACTGTAAGTACAATAGCATGTCATGAAGAGGAACGAGAGCAAATGCTAAATTACTAGTCCACCGTGATCAGTGGTGAGGTTTAATAATGAGCCGCTCACCATTTCACTTATTGTGAGATACTGTCAATGGTCAAGTCAAGGAGAAATCTTTTTCTCAGCAACAACCAATATGTTTATTGTACAACTTTTATTGATCCCAAGCTTACTGCTGTAAGTACAATAGCATGTCTTGAAGAGGAATGAGAGCAAATGATCTACCTAGATTTTCATTTTCACTTGTGAGGTTTAATAATGAACCGCTCACCATTTCACTTATTGTGAGATTTGGTACAAAGCTTTGAAACCAAGTTTAAAAAAAATCACAGTGTAGGTTTCCTGGTATGTAATAGTATCCCTGATGCCTCATTTCCATCGACCCATCCACTATCTGAACAGCTTCACCTCACCAGGGTCGCGGGCGTCCTGGAGCTTATCCAAGCTGACTTTAGGCTATAAGCAGGGTACACCCTGAACTGACGGCCAGCTAATTGCTGAGACTCCTTTCCTATTTTAATTATTTTCTATTTTGCATCGCCTTTTTAAATTGATGATATCTACTCATCTTGGTGTGGCTCTACCGCTTACATACTTTTTATAGACTTTTGTGCTGACAAAAGGGATTGCCGGGAACTGTGTGGTGTTATTTTGAGCACCTGGTCAGCCAACCAAGCTTGTCAAGCCAATGTCAAGGGAAAGTAGAGACATAAAAGCATGTTGTATTTTAACTCCACTTGCCAAATTACAGTTGCATGTAGTTGCATTCATTCATTCATTTATCTTCAGAACCACTTATCCTTATGAGGGTCGCGGGCGTCCTGGAGTGTATCCCAGCAGTCTTTGGGTGGTAGACTGAAGTGGTCATCAGCCAATTGCAAGGCATTCATAGATAAACAAGCATTCACACTCACAGTCACACCTACGGACAATTTAGAGTACCCAAGTAACCTACAATTTATGTCTGCGGAATGTGTAAGGAGACCAGAGGACCCAGAAAAAATCCACGCAGGCACATGCCACACAGGAAGGCCGGCGCCGGAATCGAACCTTGCACCTCTGAATTGTGAGGCGGATGTGCAAATATAATTCATCCATGCATCCATTATCTGAACTTCTCATCCTCACAATTAAAATTGAACCCTGCACCTCTGAACTGTGAGGCGGATGTGCAAATATAATTTATCAATCCATTATCGGAACTGCTCATACACAATTGAAATATAAAAATATCTTTAACATACCATATATTTTAATCCATATCATATCACAACATTACAATATTTTGTCACTTTCCTATGCAACCTCCAACCAGAGAATTTCCATTGACCAATGAAAATTAATTTAAACTCAAGTAAAAAAATTCTTACTTGGAGTACGAGTTCCTTTCTGGAATTTGTGAGGGATGGGACTTGCATGCCAACAATTTGAATGGTAATCACTCTTGACGTATTAGTGTCGTCCCAGTGAAGACTTCCTTTATATATTTTCAGATCCCACACTATCAGAAAAAAAGTGTACGATAGGGGTAATTTTTTGCTCTCCAAGATACAACTTGTTGTGATGTAACATGTAGTGTTCACAATTGAACCCTTGGTACAAATACTGTTTATGGTTAGAAAAGGAATACAAAGTTTCTAAACATTTTTCTACCCTTTTGTTTGCTTGTAAGGATACAAACAAGTTTATGTAAGGTTTATGTAATTGCTTTCAAAGGAGCCAGCTGTTGTATGGAATGCAGGGAAAACTATTTGCTTTGTAAACTTCGCTCATTGTCTGTAGGGGTATACTCGTCTGCCTTGTGGCCAGTCAGAGTTGAATGGATTCCCGCTTAGTGGCGGTGTGCAATGAGGTCACAATTGGTTGTTTGTCACTATATGTGCCCTGCAACTGACCGACGACCAGTTCAGGGTGTAGTCTGCCTTCTGCCTGATGTCAGCGGATAGGCTCCAGCACACCCCACAACCCTGAACAGGATAAGCGCTGGGTGTTGAAAATGACTGTTGTTTGTGTAGTTTTTGTACCTTGAGCCACTTCAGTTCCCAGTGTGCATTGCGGCAAGCAATACTGACCTTTTTCCGTCATAATGTGAGTAATCATTATCATTTAAGTATGTTTATTTTAGCCATAGTTTATTGAATGTGTGTGTTAATTAACCGTAGCTTTAAATTTAGTTTTCGTGTGATCGAGTGCTAGCCTGACTTGTAAATGTGAATGTGCACATTTTGGTACATGGTACATGTTGGCGGGATTGTCATTAGCTATAGATTGTTTTCCCCTCTAATGGAGGTGAACTGGGCGTCACGGTTGGGCACTGGTTAGCACGTCTCCCTCACAGTTAGGAGGGTGCCGGTTCGAGTCCACCTCCTGCCCTCCTTGAGTGGAGTTTGTTCTTGCTGCGCCAGTGTGGGCTTTCTCCGGGCACTCCAGTTCCTCCCACATCCCAAAAACATGCTTGGTAGGCCGATTGAGCACTCCAAATTGCCCGTAGATGTGAGTTTGAGTGCGGATGGTTGTTTGTCTCTGTGTGCCCTGCGATTGGCTGGCAACCGGTTCAGGGTGTACCCTGCCTACTGCTCGATGATGGCTGGGATAGGCTCCAGCACGCCCGCAACCCCCGTGGGGACAAGCAATGGATGGATGGATGGATGGATGGATGGACTATGGTTGGCAATATTGAACGTTTTTTTTCCACCATAAGGTTTTTAAACATTATCATTTCAGTGTGTTTATGTTAACCTTATGTAGTTTTGTTGAATGCGTGTCTTAAATGTCACCTTAACTTTTAATTTGCACATTGTCAACACAAAGCTGTTGCTGTAAAACATGAAAATGCTGGTTCCATTGATATTAAAATTAAGAGCTGTATACATGTGATTTTGCACATCACGGTACATACATGTTAGACCGTAGCATGATTTTCTTTTTAAGTGGAGATGGACAGGTCCAAGTACTACTAAATGATATGAGTGACTCTAAACTGTTCAGGTGTGATTGAGGAATCTTTTTCATAATGTTGCCCATTCTTAGTTTAGACAGTACCCTTCTAAAGGGTACAAATCGTAAGGTTTGCTGTTTAAAGGGTACAATAGGTACCGTTTAGGGCACAAGTTGTCAACAGGTGGTCCACGGCCCTTCAGTGGTCCGTGGCGGTATTGGTCCGCAAAATAGGAAATGGAAAATAATTGTAACATTTTTAAAAACAAAATGTATTCATTATTGAAAATTTATTAATTTTCCAGCTAATTTTCTGAATCATTTACCCATCCAAATTATGTTAATTGTAGCTGAGATTCCCAAAATAGAAATACAGATGCCAATAAATAGCCTGTATAGGGCTAGCCACCTTTGGTGCAAAATAAAATAATATTCCCCCAAAGCAGTGGTCCCCGAATTGTTTCTTGGTCATAATGGTGGTCCCTTGAACAAAACCAGTTGAAAACACCTGTTTTAGGGTAGTTCTCAAGTGACATGCTATTGAACCCTTAAATGTTCAAATTTAGCACCTTTTCATTTTTATGAGTGTTGATGACAATGGTCTCAAGCGACTCACATCAGATTGTGATGTTGGAACATTTTCATTGATGGCGCATCACATTGTCAAAAATAATTTGTGAAAACGTTCAGATAATTCTCATTTAAAAGTAAGAATCTTAATGTTTGACACCAGATGACTTACAAACAAATGGACAAATATATTCGATAACTTGATACACTTGACAGAAATAACACAGTCATATATTAATTTCTGAAACCATTGCTATTCATTGACACCATATCAATTGTTTGACCAACCGGGCCTAGAAATGGTACAACAGTTTCTTTAATTGATTTCACAGTTCGCCTCCATGTTTTGAATGTTAAGGCTTTCAGCCCTTTTCCTCTCTATATTTTTCATTCTCTAATGTGATGCTTGCAGTTTTGTAAAGGCTCCTTTTATAACACCTAATTATCGACTCGCCTCATGTAGCCTTGAGAGTGAATGGGATTTTGGCATAAATCTATACTTGAACATCTGGTGTCTGCACAATAAGAACATTCTTAGCACCAGACCCACGCTGTAACAAATTTATATTGAGGAAAAAAATAGTGATAAGCTTGGCGAGTACCTGGTGAGACTAGAAACCAGTTGTTCCTCCCAATTCAAATTGTTATGAAATGTAAAGAAATAGTTATAAGATCTTGGTCCAAGTTTTTTCCAGGGGTGTGACGGTCAAGGACTGTTTCAGGGGTGGAGATTTAGCACAGTTTGCTGTGATATTAATACCGTAAGATGTCGACTTTGTTGCATGCGCCATATCTACACTGGAGAAATAAACATGGACAGGTGCTGGAATACGATTCACTGTACTATAAGACATGTATTATAAGACTTACAAATTTATACAGGGCAGAAATATATTGTACCGTATTGGCCCGAATATAAGACGACCCTGATTATAAGACGACCCCCTCTTTTTCAAGACTCAAGTTTAAAAAAAGACTTTTTGAACTCCAAATGTAATTTTTATACAGAAAATGATTACAACTGAAACAAATGATTATAACAATGTATTCGAGAGAAAAAGCATGTTATTTTGCCTCATTCAAATCGTGCAAAAACTGTCTATCACATCTTAATAGCTGAACATTTAAATATGTAAACTAAAGTGCAATCACATTTGTAAATGAATGGCTTCTGGTTTTTGAAATGTAAATAAACCAATCTACTGTGATAAAACAACAACATTGCAATAACTGCATTAACCATCAAAGTGAAGTCTAACTTTAACTGTAGTCTTGAAAAAAATCTGAATAAGGAAAAACATTGCAACAAAATAATGCAAACTGCTACCGCTATTGTTGGGGAGCCTGAGGACTGTATAGGGGGTTGGCTCGGATGGTTATGCTCTTTTCGTCGGTCAGAACACAGGAGGCAAGACGTGGTTCAGTTTTGATTGCTTTACTGAATTATTGGCAAAAAAGTAACAGGCACTGTGGCTCATAGGCAAACTGGCAAAAGGGTATAGGCACACGCTTGAGTCTTTGGGTGTATGAATGTGATTCTTGTGTGTGTGATTATTGTATGAAGCATGTGAAGGGTGTGTGTGTGTGTGTGTGTGTGTGTGTGTGTGTGTGTGTGTGTGTGTGTGTGTGTGTGTGTGTGTGTGTGTGTGTGGTGTGTGTGTGTGGTTCTGCAACAGACAGAAATACAGCACGTAAGTCAACGCTCAACTTCTGACGTCACACAACACCAGTAGACGGCGCACATTACATAACTAACTGTGCGTAACGGTTCCGCTATACTAAATAACCATGAATGAAATACTCTTGGCAACACACTAAACATAAGTCATCGAAACAACAAAATACATTTGCTGGCGACCGTTAGTCGCCATGCCGCTGCGTAACGGCTACTCGTACGATGCGAGGCAAACTTAAAGGAGTGCGCCGGAGCTGTCAATCAAACGGCGTGCACACGAAGCATACTGCGATCGAACAAACGGCACAACAGTGGACAGTAGTAACAATGAAATGTATATATGTACTCACTTTGTGTCAAAGACGCACACGATCACAGCAACAAACTCAGTCGATACCAGCAACCTCTAATTTACCGTTGCGCACAAGTGAATGGGTATAAGGTCTAGACCCCGAATGTAGGATGACCCCCACTTTTTCAGTCTTATTTCAATGCAAACATCGTCTTGATTAGTGAAATTGTTATGCGATTTAAAAAAAAAAAAAGAATGTTGATTTCATCGATAAAAACTTCCTTTTCAATTTTTTCTCGTAATGTATTTCTTTAAGTCCTCTGAAAATATTTGCCTGCTTCATGTCAGAACCATCAACAATGTAATGACTGCAAACTCTATCGGGACAACTTTGTTGCAAACTATAAACCTACCCTCTGGAGGGCACAATTAACAAAACTGAAATAATCTACACACAATCTTCAATGCAAACCGTGAAGTTGGTTCTTTGATGGACTCTCATTACTTTATATGGGGATCCTAGCCTGAAATGCACACTTTGAACAGTGTTTTAAGTGGAAAAAAATAACAGTCGTTAGTAATGTGAGATGGCTGCCCTCTGTCTTCAGCCGCTAGGGGCCTATTTCTGCAAGGAAAGTGGGAAGTCAGAAAAGTCCAACTTCCAACTTGGAAAAGTGCCCTAGAATGACCCCATGAACCATAATGTCTGAGAAGTCGAGTAAAAAAATTACCCCGAGTTCACCGACGGACAAAAATGTGACGTCACTCGACAATGGCGACCATGTGGATGGCAAAACTTAATTTTCATCATTATGAACATATATTTAGCTTAATTAATATATTATTATATTATTTAGTTATTCAAAATAACTTCACAAACACCAATGTGGTTTGTACTGACTACATGAAGGTTGATGTAATGAATTAAATGCTTTGAAGATTTGCTTCTTTCCACTCCTTTCTGAATGTCTTCTTTTTCCCTCTCCATGTGTTTATTTTGCTTCCTCAATTTCATGTTGGTTTAATGCAATGACTTTGTCTGAAAACAAACAGGAAGCTTTGTATTATTTGTAATATTTGAATTTTCAGAAAAAATAGATAGATAAATAAATATTCCTTTATTTAGAAATTATGAAGTAGGTTTGCCGGAGGTCAAAATGGATTGCGATGAGAACAAAAATCCTCACGGAATCAGCCATCTTTGTTGTTTACATTGACCTCGAACACTTTGAAGTCAGAACTAGGAAAATCCGAGAGGGATAAATCTGACTTGCCAACTTGCTCGAAATTAGCATATTGTCTCAGCTTAAAACAAACCGTCGAATCAAATTGGTTTACTTGCTGTTACGTAACCTTTGTGCACAACGTCACTCTTCAGCGACTGAAGTCTGTCCACATTCAAAATGGCATGCGTAAGAGAAGATTGTTTGTTTATATAATTCAAAAGTTGTGCTCATGTCATCTGTGTGTCTTTTTTATACCCGCTCTGTGGTATTAATGCTGGGGCCTGAATTTCCCCACCCCTGGGATCAATAAAGTTTCAATCAATCAATCAATCAATCAATCAATCAATCAATCAATCAATCAATCAATCAATCAAAATTAAATCAGTTTTAAATGATCAGAAACACAAACAGTCGTTGAAACCCCAGCAGCAACATTTATTTCAAAAGAAGATGTGTTTTGTTTCTTCTGGTTTTCCCCGCTTGGGAAATGTGCTTGATGAGACTACCCACCTGACTCAATCGCTCATGTCTGGATTTCCAGGGTACTGATTATGCTGTTCAGGGTCAAGGGTATGCTGACTCCGGCAGACTTACATAAAGCCTAGACTGGTGCGAACTGAGACAATGAAGTCAGAAGTCAGGCAAAATAACCATTTTACCCATGGGGAGCATATACATACAAAGTTTCAACATGGTGGATTAGTGAAATGATGGTATTCGTGAAATTGTGACATTTGAAAGAGTTACATATATAGGCAACACAATACATAAAATGGTGTCTTTAAAGATTTTTTCCAGTTAAACTGAACAAGGATGAGTTTAAGAAAGCAGACAGTACAATTGCTACTGAGCAGCTTTTTCCAGGCTTGTTTGGTAAAGTTAATTGTTTCATTTTAGTGTTTAAAGGTATTATTTTTACATATACATACATCGTTTTGGGGGAGCATAATAACTAATAACATTGATAACTTGAGGGGCAGGATATACGCACCATATAGCCTACATAAACTATTAATTGTGTATAGATTCTATTCTCTTGTTTAAATTCACGCTTGTGAAATTTTAATGCTTGAGTAAGTTGAATTTTCTTTCCAGAAGATTTTCAAGCCCGATTCAAAGCGTTTTGGAATAGAACTCTTCATATAGCCTACGCAATCACCAATATATCACTCACGAGTAACAATAGACCAGCAGGGGGCATGAGTCCACCAGACAAGCTTTGATTTATTACCTTGCTCTTTCAATCAACCTGCAAAGTGCAGCCAATGCCGATCATTGTTTAAAATAAAGAGAATTACAGACAGAGCATTTTTGTGTATCCTGCAGAGAGATGCAGGTTATTTTCTGACTTTGCTAAATGGCTCCAAGGAAACCCACTTACCATACTTGCTTTCTCCCGATGCTATTGTATGGGCATTCTACTAACTAATTTCCACTTTTCCATGTGGTTTGTCTACGTTGGGACCCTGTTTGGTCAAACACAGAGCAAAGCACGGTGAATGTTGGCTGTTTACAAAATATTTTCACCAATATTCTGCTATGATGGAATGAGTCAATAAATTCTATTTCTCGCAACCGGTTATAGGTATGTTTAGGTTGTGACTGTAAAAAAGCAAAGCAGAAGGATTTGTGACATTGTGTTTGAAAAGGTGGAAGATATCCAAAACATTAGTTTATTACTGCAGTTTGGTTGGTTCTCATGAATCTCTGGGCAACATTATGGGATACTGGTGTCATAGTGTATGGAAAACTGTGTGAATAATCTGTCTGCATTCATATAATATTGCTTTAGCTAAGAAAACTTTGGTCATTTATGCTCTGGGGTATTAAATATTTCCAATCATCGCAAATTATTTGATTAGTGAAGTGTACTCTCTGTATCTTTGAATGCCTACAGTTGAAATCCAAGACAAATCAGCATAAACACCAAACATCAAGTCCAATTTTGTGAATGTCTCATCTGACCTCAGGCAATCTCAATTCATTTCAATTAGTAACTAAGGGATTAAATCCACAAGCATTCTTTTGAGTGCTCATCTTTAAGGACTTTGAAACTGGTGGAACACAGTTCAAGTCCTGCTGTGGACAAAACTGTAAAAATGGCAACCAATGTTAAGAGAGATGCTAGTTTGCTCCTTGGCAACTGAAGATGTGCCATTGAGCAATGGATTGTGTATGTCCAAAGCTCAAGATCTTTAGACAAAGACCATTCACTTTAACGTATCCTTGCGTGCCTGCATGTGTGTGATTTAATCCGGTGTCCGATTTACAACATGAGAATTATATGCTGTAGTAAAAATTTTCAATTTTATATGCTATAAATAACAAAACAATGAAACAAACGATGCACTACAGTAGGAACCAATAATTTTAAAGTGGAACAATAATGACCATTTGGAGTGGTCGGCCTACCATGCATGTCTTTGGAATGTGGGAGGAAACCGGAGTGCCCAGAGTAAACCTGCACAGGCATGGGGAGAACATGCAAACTCCACACAGGAAGGCCGGAGCCGGAATTTAATCCTGCACCTCTGAACTGTGAGGCGGATGTGCTAATTCATCATCCGTCCGTCCGCCCGTCCGTCCATCCATCCATCCATCCATCCATCCATCCATCCATCCATCCATCCATCCATCCATCCATCCATCCATCCATCCATCCATCCATCCATCCATCCATCCATCCATCCATCATCTGAACCCCTTATCCTCACAATTAAAATATAAAAATACATTAAATATATATATTTTTTTTCATCAGCACCAATGTTCCCTCTAAGCTGCGCGCGTGCGCAATCGCGCACTGCCCGCACGTTCTCAGCGCACAAGAAATCTATCCAGCGCATAAACATCCCCGCCCCCGCATTAGCACCCCCCACCCCCACCCCGAAGCTAAACGAACACGCAGCGTTGGACGTCCCATTAGCACCCCCCCCCCCCGCCCCCTCCGAAGCGAAACGAACACGCAGCGTTGGACGTCCCATTAGCACCCCCCCCCCCCCCCCCCCCCCGAAGCGACCTGATGTTGCTCACTGTAGTCCTCAGTTTGCTCAGGGAGCTTGTGTCTATGCCCAGATACATGAAAAATTAGAGGGAACATTGATCAGCACTGGACTGGACATGCTAACCTGAGCCAATCTGAGTCTGAATGGGTTTGGTGCCCTGCTCAATGGCACTTGAACATAATTACGAGTCAGATTATCTATCCAACAACAACAAAAATTGCTGCCTACTTGCCCTCACCCTTTATCCATTCATCGGTCGGGTCGCGGGGGCAGCAGCTTTAGGAAGGACGCCCAGACTTCCCTCTCCCCAGCCACTTCATCCAGCTCGTCCCGGGGGATACCAAGGTGTTCCCAAGCCAGCCGAGAGACATAGTACCTCCAGCGCATCCTGGGTCGTCCCTGGGGTCTCCTGCCGGTGGGACATGCCCAGGAGGCATCCTAATGAGATGCCCCAGCCACCTCATCTGGCTCCTCTCAACGTGGAGGAGCAGTGGCTTGACTCCGAGTCCCTCACGGATGACCGAGCTTCTCACCCTATCTCTGAGGGAGAGCCCGGACACGCTGCGGAGGAAACTCATTTCGGCCGCTTGTATCCGGGATCTTGTTCTTTCGGTCACGACCGGTAGCTCGTGACCATAGGTGAGGGTAGGGGCATAGATCGACCAGTAAATTGAGAGCCTTGCCTTTCTGAAGGCGGAGGGAGGCTACCCTCTTGTTCACCGGGGTGAACCCCAATGTGCAGGCGCCCAGCCAGGGGGGCAATAAGTATGTCCATGCCTGCTGTGCGCCTCTCATCGTGGGCAACTCCAGAGTGGAAGAGAGTCCAGCCCCTCTCAAGATGACTTGTATCAGAACCCAAACTGTGCAAGTTCGACTATATCTAGTCGGACCTTTTCTGCCTTGCACACCAGCTCGGGCACCTTTCCTGCCAGAGAGGTGACATTCCATGTCCCAAGAGCCAGCTTCTGTAGCCGGGGAGCGGACCGCCAAGGTACCCGCCTTTGGCCACTACCCAGTTCACTCTGCACCCGACCCCTTCGACTCCTCCCACAGGTGGTGAGCCCATGGGAAGGGGGACCCACGTTACCTTTTCAGGCGGTGCCATAAGTGAAGGCCCGGCCACCAGGCGCTCGCCTTCGAACCCCAACTCCAGGCCTGGCTCCAGGGAGGGCCCCCAGTGACCCGCGTCCGGGCAAGGGAGTACGGTATCCATTTTTATTAATCATCATCAGGGATCTGTGAGCCGTGCTTTGTCTGGTCCCTCACCTAGGACCCTTTTGCAAAGGGTGACCCAGCCAGGGACATAAAGCCCCAGACAACTTGGCTCCTAGGATCATTAGAACACGCAAACCCCTCCACTACGATAAGGTGACGACTCACGGAGGGGTTGCCACCCCCCCCCCCTCCCCCCCATAAAAAGTAAATACCAAAAAGACAACAACCTTCATTAATTTTTGAGCAATGAGGTTTAGTAAGTCATCACATCAGCATCTCTGATTATTTTTGCGTATCAAATTTTGGTATGCATTTGTTTTTATCAAGCATTGTTCATTCTTGTGTAGCTTTGCATATTTCAAATGAAAGAGCTTCAAAAAATTTAATTTAGTTTTTTTTTTTATTCTGTTATTATTATTTGTCTGTTACTTTCACCCACTGCGATAAACACTATAATTGTTTGTCCGCATTTGTCAAGCTTTTTCACCAGGAGATGACAATAACAGCAGTTGGGGTGGTTAGGGAGCAAAATACAAATGACAAAGTCAAAATATGAGCTTGGCCTTATCCCTTCCCTTTATTTATTGTACAAATATATCTTGGAGACAGAGACAGAGCTTGTCTGATGCTGGGGCTTCACTGACCTAGCCACAGAACACTTGCAAAACAAAATCTTGGTCGAGACAAACAACAGATAGACCATAATTCTTGGCCCCAGTGACAGAGGGCTCAACTTAGCATGAGCCCCCCCTTCCTCTGGTCAGCCAGGCTTGTTTTCTGGCCTGTGATCCCTATTAACCAGAGGTGCAGATTCAGACTAATCGAGGACCTTGTGATTCGGGGAGGTCAGGGGTGAACTAGATTGATAGATACAACTTCTCTCCCTCATCTCACACTGTGCAACTTCTGCTGAGCCAACAGTCTGATGGCTCAGATGAGCAAGCAGCCTTAATGTGGGGTGTTAGGAGGGTGGCAGGATAATATGTGTCCTAAAGATTCAGCCAAAGGGAATTATTTGTTTTAACGGGATTCGTGATATTAACTATGTGCTTGTGTCAATGTGATGACAAAATAAGCCCTCTGTATTTTTGTACTATGAAAAAACAATCTCATGTTGGAAAAAATTCTAAAAGGAGGCATGTTATCTACTGTATAAGGTGGGGTTGAGCTATTATTATGTTTTATCTTTACTATACCTAAAGAACCTACACCACTACATTTGCTGAAATTACTTCAGTCATGGTCATGGTTATTTAGTTATTCCAAACTGACCTTAATCACAATTGCATATCGCTATAAGACCATCACTGTAATGGATAATGCTTTAATTGTAGAGAAGATAACCCAGCTTGTCTTAGCCGCCACCCGACTTTTCTTGCATCTTAGAGTATCTTGTTAATAACTTGTAAATGACTGCTCATTGCTGACAATAGTTAATATTGTCAATAGTTACAAATTGTACGGCATAGGATAATATCAAGATACCAGACCATTTTTGCAACACAAAATTGAAAATAGGTGAATTTTCAAAGTGACTCAAATATTTTGTTTCTCATGGTACCATGGCGTATAAGTGGTTTGCACATCTGGCTCAATGTGAAACCGTTCTGGGTTGATCAAATCTCTGCTCAGTTTGAACAATCTTCCTGTGCTTGCCTGAGTGTTCTTCGGGTACTCAAGCTTCCTCCCATGTTCCGAAAGCATATATTTAAATCCTTGAACTAAGCAAGATTCTAAACTTGTGTGTAGGTGTGGATGTTAGAGGGAACTGTTGTTTGTCAAATGTGGCATGTGATTTGCTCTGGGTGTAACTCACCTCTTGCCCAATATCAGATGGGACAGGTTCAGGCTCACCCGTAACCCTAAAGAGGACAAGCGATACAGAAAATGGATATATAGCAATATTGTGTAGCTTTATGAGAGAATATGTCACGTAGATAATGAAAAATTTATCGTCACTCTATTTCTTTCACATTACACAACAACTGGACTTGTACAACAACACAAAAAAATCGAGTTAGCCTTGCAATTGTATAATAGGCATGGACAAAATCACTTTTTTTTTTTCAAAGTCAAAGTCAAAGTCTGCTTTATTGTCAATTTCTTCACATGCCAAGACACACAAAGAGATCGAAATAACGTTCCCACTATCCCACGGTGACAAGACATAGTACACAATATACATACAAGTAAACAACAACAACAACAACAAAATATACAAGAAGGCACAAACAATGAATAAATAAGAGTGATGAATAAATAATAAATAAACAAATAACACAATAAATAAGAGGAGCAAAAATGGAGCAGACAGTCAGAATAGAGCGCAAAAGTACAGGACGCTACGCAGAAGGGGGGAGAGAGTTCAGGATCCTAACAGCCCGGAGAATGAAGCTGTCGGTGAGTCTGGTGGTGCGGGAGCGCAGGCTCCTGTACCTCTTCCCAGAGGGAAGAAAATCGAACAAAGAGTGAGCGGGGTGACTCACATCACTCACAATGGTGGTCGCCTTGCGGGTGAGATGGGAGGTGTAAATGTCCTTCAGGGAGGGGAGTGAAGCACCAATAATCTTACCAGCCGTGTTCACTATGCGCTGCAGGGCCTTCATGTTGTATTCAGTGCAGCTACCACCCCAGACAGCGATACAACTGGAGAGGACGCGCTCAATGGTGCCACGGTAGAATGTAGTCATGACGGCCGGAGGAGCAATTGCTCGCCTGAGTTTCCGCAGGAAGTACAGGCGGCGCTGAGCTTTCTTTGCCAGTGATGCGGTGTTGGCGGACCAGGAGAGGTCCTCATTGATGTGCACCCCCAGGAATCTGGTGCTGCTCACTCTCTCCACCACAGCACCGTCGATGGTCAGCGGCAGGTGTTGGGTGTGACCCTTCCGGAAGTCAACAACAATTTCCTTGGTCTTGTTGACCTTCAGCAGGAGGTTGTTGTCCCTGCACCACGCGGTCAGAAGGTCAACCTCCAACCTGTACTGAGTCTCGTCGCCCTTGGTGATGAGACCCACCAGAGTCGTGTCGTCAGCAAACTTTACTATGCGGTTGTCGCTGTAGGTCGCAGTGCAGTCATGCGTCAGCAGGGTGAAGAGCAGCAGACTGAGCACGCAGCCTTGGGGGGCCCCCGTGCTCAGCGTGATGCTGGCAGAGATTTTGTCGCCAACACGTACCACCTGAGGCCTCTGACAGAGGAAGTCCAGTAGCCAGTTGCAGAGGTAGGTACTGAGGCCCAGCTTGTCAAGTTTGCAGATGAGTCGTTGTGGCACAATGGTGTTGAAGGCAGAACTGAAGTCCACAAACAGCAATCTCACGTACGAGTCCCTTCTCTCCAGGTGGGTGAGGGCCGAGTGGAGGGCAGAGCAGATGGCATCCTCAGAGGACCGTTTGGCTCGGTACGCAAACTGGAAGGGGTCTATGGTGGGGGGGAGAATGGATCTGATGTGCTCCATGACAAGCCGCTCAAAGCACTTCATGATGATGGGCGTCAGTGCCACGGGGCGGTAGTCATTGAAGCAGGACGGAGCAGGCTTCTTCGGCACAGGTACGATGGTGGCAGCTTTGAAACACGACGGGACGATGGCCTGCTGCAGGGAAGTGTTAAAGATGTCCGTGAAGACACCCGTCAGCTCACCAGCGCAGTCCTTCAGCGCTCGACCCGGGATGTTGTCCGGGCCCGCCGCCTTACGGATGTTGATAGTGGCAAGCGTCCTCGTCACGCTGTCGGCAGAGAGGCACAGGGGCTGCTCGTGTGGAGGGGGAGTGGTCTTCAGCGGGCAAGTGCTGTTCTGAGCGTCGAAGCGAGCAAAGAAGCGGTTAAGATCGTTCAGCAGATGGACGTCGTCCCCACAGCTCCGCGGCGCGGGCTTGTCGTCCGTGATGGTCTGAATGCCCTCCCAAAGGCTCCGTGCGTCCCTGCTGTCCTTGAAGTGGGCGGTAATCTTGCAAGAACACGCCCTTTTTGCTTCCTTGATGCCCTGGGACAGGTCGGCCCTCGCTGTCCTCAAGCCAGCCTCATCCCCCGCTCTGAAGGCTTTGAGAATCTCTGGCCCTCAGCAGCCTGAGGACAGCCCCTGTCAGCCATGGCTTCCAGTTAGCCCGAGTGACGATGGATTTCGAGTGAGTCACATCATCAATGCACTTCGTGATGTCAGAGGAAACAGAGTCAGTATACTCCTCTATGTCTGTCCGATCGTTGCAAGTGGCCGCCCGCTTAAACATGTCCCAGTCAGTAGTGCCAAAGCAGTCACGAAGCGCATCAGAGGCACCCTCAGGCCACACCCGTACCCGCTTGCGAACCGGCCTGGATGCTTTCACCAATTGTCTGTATGCGGGCAAAAGCATAACAGTGAGATGGTCAGAAAGTTCCACCACCTCGCGATTTTCCCCCTCTTACAATGGCACGGTCCGCCCGCTAGCCGCTCCAGATGCACAGCAGAGTCCGGAATGTTGACAGTCAACCAAGTCTCAGTGAACACGAGCACACAGCAGTTACGCACTGTCCGGTTCGTAGATCTCAGCAGGCGAATGTAATCCATCTTGTTGTCCAGCGATCGAACATTCGCCAGAAGAATGGAAGGCACGGCCGGGCGAGCTGGGTTAACTTATTGCAGTTTGGGTAACAGCAAGAGTGTGGTTACCCTGGTCTGGTCACCAGTTATTGGGCACATGTACGCAGTTTAACTGTGCGTATGGGTGGAATTTTCCATATTTTGGTATTTTGCTAGACTTTGCACTGGTAGAATTGGGCATGACAGAGGCATTTGCACCTCTGTGTGTTGTTGTAGGATGGAAGTAGACTTTCCCCAGTCCAGTTGTGTTTAGAACAGCTGTGTAGTCTTGTCCTGCTAAACCTTGGGCCTGGTTCACCACGTTTGGTCCCATGGCGTTTCCTACATTTGTTCTTAAAAAGAAGAAAAACGTTGATATGGAATTTATGAGTTATGAGTTCTTATACTGTATTCAAATGTAAAGTTATGTTCAGTCATGTAATGATGTTGTAAATCCTATGATTATAATACAACTGTACAATGAGCAGAAATCCATCCATTTATCGAACACAGCTTGCTCTGTTCAGGATGACAGGCTAGCTGGAGCCTATCCCAAATTTGAGCATACAGTCAGAATCGGTCACCATTTAACCACACTTACCTTTGATAAACAATTTACATTAGTTTAGACAGTTGCAGGTTTATTTTCTAGGACACCTTTGGAATGAGGAGGCGACCAGAGCCTCTAAAGGAAATCAACATAAGCACAAGGAGAAAACGCAGCCAACACACAGAGACCCCTGCAAAGATTTTGAGACAGGTATGCTAACCCCATGTTCCACTATTCGACCGAATCACATAAGTGCAAGAGGCAACTTATTACATTTGATTGCATTGTTTAGTAAGCATACGAGGAATGCCACACACATCTTGTGCGTAAGTGCTTAAGTGGGACTTCGGCCATCACTTAAAAGTGGCTCTGAATGTTCCCCTAGACTAGCTGCTCATATCATGTCGAGACATTCTGTGTGTGGCATTTTATATGTACAGTGAATTAGCCAGTGTTGTGTAACAGTCAGAGGTGTGTAACCTCTAAAATTTTGCCGGTCTGTCCTCCGTCCGTGTAAAAAAAAAAAAAAAAAAAAAAAAAAAAAGTCAACAGGTGAGTAACTCTATTTGGGTTTTCACCTGTTGAGTTGTGGTAGCCACCATACAGTGGCTACCAAAGAGCTTTAGAAGGCCACACGTTCACAGATGTTATAGATATGCATGGTTCCTAACCGTAATCTGGGTCGCACTGCAGTCCTCGTTTCTTTGGCACTGTTTTTCATCTTGCTTCTTACACTCAACTCAATATTCTCTCATTTGTTCTTATCCTCACACACTCTTACTACTTTGACTCATTCCTGCCTTCCTCATCCAGAACGCTTCTTCACGCCTATGTACACGCTGCATCGCACCTGCATAGTTGTCACTTGCACTCAGGTAGTAAAAATACCCGGAATAATGCCAAAACGTTTTAAGTTTGAAATGACTTGTTTAACCAGGATCCCACTCCACATTGTAGGTTTTTTAAAGTTGAGGATATGTCCTCTCTGGGACAAACGGCTATCATGTTTTTGACATGTCTAACGTTGTGAGAGACAGGCTAATTGCAGAGGTTACTATTCACATCCACTTAATTTACTTAATTTACTTCCGAATAAACATTTACATTTTGTCTGAATGTAGTGAATTGGCGGAATGCACACGTGAGACAAAGAAGCTGTTTCTGCTTTCCAACAGAAATGGAAATCTCTATCTTTGGCAGACTTCTATGTTAGTGTGCTGAAATGGTCTATTTGAACGACTGAGAGGTTAGTCGGTAGACGGATAGGGACAACTACACAGACGGTTGAAAAAACACTTCAGATCATCTTCGATCCATCCTTTTTTAAAACTTTCTCATCCGTTGTCCTTCAACGACAGAATGGCTGTCTAGGACAGATGGACGGACGGACCATTCTGTCCCTGGGACAGAATGCCCACCTCTTGTAACAATGGGGTCAAAGTCCAGAATGCCACACTCCAGACACATTTTCAGACATAAGACAACAGATTTACTTGACTGATTAATTTTACTTGATGGATATGGGCAGGCTCCCAAGCAAGCCAACTATTGATATTCATTCAATTAAAAAGTAAATTTCTCATAATGTCCTCTTTAAGGTTAGGTCCTAGGATCCATTGTCTTTAAGAGGTTCCAAACTAGAATCACAACAGGATAACATGACACAATGAAACGAAAATCATAAAATCATTTTGTCACATTGCAATTATGCTATTGTGATTTTTCCAAATTTAGCAACAGGTTCTGGTCAATCATCAAGGACCCTCTGCTTTGTCCATATATTTCCACAGAATGAACCTTTGTAGCGAGCAGATTCTGAGAAAGCCAACCGCAATACCCCATCCCGGCTAACAACAGACAGTTTCACTTTTTGAATCACTTACTGAGCAAAAATGATCATTTTCCTAATTTATTGTATGCTGATTAAAGGGGTGAATGATGTACATATACGTATATGTGGAGCTTAAAGAGAACCAGAGAGGCATTATTTCAAGAAGGTGAAGATAACGCTTTAATTGCACATACATTTTCTACTACTCCTACTACAACTACTACTCTTATTATTACTACACATACATACATACATACATACATACATACATACATACATACATACATACATACATACATACATACATACATACACACATACATACAAACATAACCTCACCGACATCACTGGTGCTTTAAAATCATAATACGTGTATTAATTCTATTATCAAAATGTGTGTGCTTATCAATTACAACATTATCAAATGCATTTGGGATTTAACAAAAATAGCCTCTAATGGAAATCATGCTTTGTCGAAAATGTTATAAAACATTGTAGAGGCCTATTTTCTCTGTAAGTAACATAAAAATATTATTTTGCGATTGAAAAAAGCCTCTTTCATGGTGTGAGTCATCGAAATCAGCCACATTCTCGCCAGTCCAGGCATTTACCAGGAGGCAGCTCAGCGACGGTCACGTGACTCTCCGTCCACCAATAGTAGCAGAGAAATATAAGTTTGCGATAAGGGAAGACAGTCGAGGGCGAGGAAGCTGAGGGAGACACCCAAACCAATCCCGTTACAGAATTTTTTTCTTTGGTCTCCTCCTGCTGTTGTCCTCAGCTGCATATCCAATACGGCAGCAACGCCTACGTCCACATTTTAATAATCAGACAATCATCAGTGACTGGCTGCAGCCTGCTGTTCAGATGCTGGGAGACAAGGCTCACGGTAAGGCGATTTACTTTTTTTCCAAATTCTTTCAGTCAGGATGTGCTTTGGGTCACAACTGTAGATGCGGGCCGTCAATTTATTGCCGAAAGAATGAATCATATTTTATTGACAGTCTTGTTTCATAAAAAATCTTAAACGGGACCGACTACACTCGGGAAAAAAAGAAAAGACATCGGCAGTAGTTTGCTCAAACAAAATAATAAAATACAGTAAAAAAAAAAAAAAACTACCATTATAAAATTCCCCAGTACATGCAATAATTATAAAAACAAGAAAGAAAGAAAGACAGAAAGACAGAAAGACAAAGACAGAATGACAGAATGACAGAAAGACATTATTTCTAAATGGAACTATTTGTGTTACAGATGATTTGAAGTCATTAATGCAAATAAAATGCATGTGTTCCTGTTTAAAAGATGTCTGATTTCAGACAGTAATTTTGAAGTCATAAATCCATCTACATAAAATGCACCTGCTCATGTTTGAAATTGAATCGATAGATTTTTTTTAAATTAAATTTGTATTCGTAAACTATTACACGTCGTATGTTTTATCTATTTGGTATACGCCAATTAATCAACATTGCCCTTGAGAAATTGCGCCTCCGCAATAAAAAGAAACATTTTTTTACACAAATACAATTACGTATGGGATTTCATTAAACACACTTAGCGAATCAAGTTCTAAGAACGCATACACAATTTATTTGATCATTGTAATTATACTTGATTAGAATACATATCAAATGTATATAGAATAAACGAAATAAGTCATTTAAAGAAAATTAAATCTCACTCCAGACATGAATTGCCGACACAAACAACAAAAATGTGCTGTTGCGCTTGCAGCCTTGATATTCAGCCTGTCATGCTCTGTCTGTCCTTGCATTTGTGCGTGCATGTCCAGGTGTGACTTTGAAGGTTATGGAATACACGTATGATGACGATCTGGAAGAATTGTGTCCTGTATGTGGAGACAAGGTGTCCGGATATCACTACGGGCTGCTCACCTGTGAAAGCTGCAAGGTAAACAGCCACTCGAGTGCTACAGAAAATATTTGCGCGATTTAGTTAATTAGAGCCGTTGCCGTTAAAAGGTTTGTTTTAATGTCAGCGTTAATGTTACCCTAAATATTCTCAAGTCATGGTATGAAACGTTTTTTTTAAGTACGCTGTGATTCGCCTGTGAGAGGAAAAATTCTATAGATTTACATTCATATTATAATATTACTTATTGACAACGAAATGTAAATAATTTGAATAGAAACTGCTTTTCCTAAATTCTGAAATGCAAAACTTTAATATCGATAAAAATTAATACCATGGAAAATTGATGTGTTTTTTGGTTGAAAACGAAATGAAAATTGTCTCCTGTTGTTTCAGGGCTTCTTCAAAAGGACAGTGCAGAACAACAAGAGATACACGTGTGCTGAAAATCAGGAGTGTAAAATTGACAAGACTCAGAGGAAGCGATGTCCTTTCTGCCGTTTTCAAAAATGCCTCAACGTCGGTATGCGACTAGAAGGTAAGTTCGTCTTTTCATCAAATCATTACAATCAAACTGATATTGCGAGAGAAGACGGATTTAACATGTAATTTAAGAAACAATGACATTTCATGTAGCCCATCATTAAAAAAAACTTTCGTTGTGAAAAAACATTAGAATAATTATTCCGCTTTATTGTTGCATCGTGTATTTATGTTCGCGATTATGTGGCGTTTATGTTTGTTAGTCTGACTGTACAAGTCAAATTAAACGACTAAACTCGAATTTGTTGGCTGTAGCTCTGTCATCACTTTCTATTCACATGAGATGGGATTAATCGCCAGACAGCCATGCGAGAAAGCACCTGCTTCTTCCAAGCTAGAGAAAAAGACACATTCTGGACTCACTGATAAAACTGTGGAGACTCCCGTGTTTTAAATCAAAAGCTCTATTTAGGCTACGAGGAGTGAAGCCTGGGGAATCTTCTCAGTCCTAAAAAGGGAAGCAAAAAAGTGTGTGCGCGGGCGCGCGTGTGCGTGTTGTTCATTCCGTGATTAAATTCAGCATTAGGGGGAATGGAAGCAGCTATTTGACGCGGAAAAGTCATCATTAACCGGTGGCTTGAATTTGAGGACGGTTGCTGTGCAGTACATTTATGTTTGATTTCTTGCTGGGCTCTTTTTGACAGCGGTGCGTGCAGACCGCATGCGTGGGGGAAGGAATAAATTTGGCCCCATGTACAAGAGGGACAGGGCCTTGAAGCAGCAGAAGAAGGCTTTGATACGCTCCAACGGCTTCAAATTGGAGAGTGCGGCCCCTCCGTCCACCTCCCCTCTCCACACCGACTACGGCTTCAGCGGCACTCTCAACAGCATGCCCGCCCTCCCCAAAAGCATCCTACCCTCCACCCCCGGCTCCATTACGCCCACAGACTACGAGGCAAACATTTATGCCACCCCATCCCTAGGTATGCAGTCCCACGTCCCCCTTAGCGGCCAGTACCAGTACACAGCCTTCCCCAGCAGGGTCATCAAAGCCGAGTGCCCCGACTACACCAGCTCGCCCGAGTCTCTCACGGGATACGCCTACCCAGAAATGTACCCCTCCGCCTCGCCGCAGCCCCCAACCCTGCCGCCGCTGGTGCTGGAGATGCTGCGCTGTGATCCGGACGAGCTGGTGGTGCGGAACAAGATCGTCTCTCATCTGCAACAGGAGCAGAGCACTCGAGGTCGGCTGGAGAAGCCCAGCGCCTTCAGCCTCATGTGTCGCATGGCAGACCAGACCCTCTTCTCCATAGTGGAATGGGCCCGCAGCTGCATCTTTTTCAAGGAGCTCAGGGTGAGTACACAGTATGTGGTTCTGGCTGTGTCGCACATAATGGCATGCGCGCTCGAATGTAAAAGCCATCAGAAGAAAGAGTTGCGAAACACGATATTGCGACATAGAATTGCAACAAGGCACGTCATCAATCGTCCTCAAAACAGCCCGGTGAACGAAATGCCGTCTTTAGTGCAATATTTGTGTATGTTTGAAACGAAATGTTTCTCATCTTTGTTTTTGTTCCGTCGCACGAATATCACCATTTGCTGAAAAGTTAATTTAACTTTGAATGTAGCAGCCTTTTAAAAAGTCGATCAACTGAATTGAACAATGAAAAACGGTTACTTCAGCAGCCCATTTCATGTCAACCAAGACAGGTAGAAGAAGTAGAATTGAACAAACCAGGAAAAAAACAAAAAATAGCAACAATAATAAATGATGAAATAATAATAGTAATAATATTGATAGTAATTGTAATAATATTAATAATAAAAAATCTTAGTATTATTCTTGTTATTAATATTATTAATATTCCACTTCTACTGCTTCTACTACTATAATAATAATTATAACATTAATAATAATAATACTTGGCAGTTTCCCCATATAACAAACTGTTGCTTTCATCACCATCAGTTACTTCTCCACTCCAGTTGTAATTCTACTATACATTGGCCTAGAGTATATGTAACTCAGGGCATGCAGCTACACTATATTTATAATTGGCACAGTAATTTGCATGAACAAAAATGAACAATTTTGATGCAATGCAAATGAGGACAGTTTGTTGCCTTGTGTCTTTAGTTATTCCTTTTTGTTAGTTCATTTACACAAGCTTTATAAGAGTTGGATTGCACCCCCCATCACAATGAATAAATAAATATGTACATACAAATAATTCAGTGACCAAAAACATTAATCATGTCACTGCGCTTTATACTTTTCTGTATAGTAATTACATTTTTTTATTGTCATTGTTATTTCGCTGCCTCAAAAGTCTGTTTGCTCTGAATGAATCAGCTCTCGATTGCTTCCGGTGTTGATGCTCTCACAGGCTGTTTGGCTGGAAACTAGAAAATTGTTCATTTTAATATGAAAGGCATTGTCACACTCTTCTGAATTTGCCTTGACATAACTCACTATTTGTCAAAATTGCCATGAGGCAGTTAATTAAATAGTGTTCTATTGTAACTACAACGTAAATTATGAATAATCAATGCATTTGGCTCCTCAAAACGAATATAATTAGTCTTTTAAAACGTCCCTTCTGAGTCATGCTTAATGTCAACACAAAATCAAATACTCAATGATTTCTCATCTAACAAGCATATTGAATTACTGCATTTTAGTCTATCACATTCATGTCTGTGAATTTGTCACCAAGTTTTACATAAAAAGAAACATGGTCTTCTGGTTCTACCATACGGATAGACTTTCTCCATGAGTTTTGATCATGTCAATGGGAATGTTTGCCCATTTACCCAGAACACTCGTGAGGTTGGACACCACTAATATTTCTTGCCAACAACCTCCATTTTAATACAACCTGAAGTTGTTCAAATTAGGGCACACGCAAGTTTATCCACACCAAACCCATCCAAGTATGCCATGCCATCCCAACAATGGTCTAACAAATTGGTTGCATAACAATTGGATGCATATTGTTCAAAATGTCATTGGAAATAGAGATGGTGTTAGAAGACAGCGTAGTTAGCATAAATAATAGCATGTCTGCTTCGGAGCGCTGTGTTTGGATTGTAGTTGGGACATCTGAGGGTTTTTTTTTTTTTTTTGCTTACCCCAGATTCGTCTCCACATTCAACATATATTCATGTTTGGTTAACTGAAGATTCTAAACTGCCCCGGTGTGAAAGCTGTAAAGTAGCACCTTGGTGAGGACAACAAGCAGGCCTATAGAGAAAGGAAGAATGAAAGGATGAACTGCGAGAGATGTGCTCTAACCCCTGACTGATAAATTCAATATTACAATTACAAAGGGTGTACCTAGACATTTTTGTTCATGTGTAATGCGTATTTAATATTTATATGATACAGTATAGTATTTTGAGACAAATCAGTTGAACAGTGTTATTCATCTGAATGCAGAATTTCACTTCTACTGTATCCAGATGCAGTTGTAATAATTTTTTTATGAAGTTCAAAGCCTGAACTTCAGTCTACCATTTTTGTATGTTGCATTATACATTTGATGCTTACATGTGCATACATGAGCGCTCACTGTCACAAGTGTCGAGATGATGATTTTTGAAGTCATTGCACTCTTTCAGATCAGAGCAGCATTAGGCCAGCAGTCCTGTTATTCACAGTTAATGGTACTTTTCGCAATGTTGCTCTTGTGTGGGTAGTTAGTTGGTTCCTCATCTTGCTTTAAGATACAGTATCAATGTGGTCTGGATGACCCTAAATGTGTAAATGTCCAAAATTCACCCAAACATTTCTATTATCCACTTTGCATTGCTCAATGTGTGATGTTGCGTTCTTATTCTGCAGCTGTGACAATGTGTTGGAAAACAGGCATTTATTCTTTTGGCTGCCGCGCCTCGGTTGAAAAAATTCAGTGTTGCAGTTTTCAATTAATAGGCCACATCCGTAAACTCTAGATCAATTTTGCATCACACATTTGTTACACTGATTTTTTATCTCCAGACCAGAGTTTCTCAAACCTTTTATTCCACCAACTACCTAAAAAATAAAAAAATACTTCATTCAATCAAGTTTTAAAATAGGCCATCCTAGAAGGCCCAAGTGTCCATTAAACCCATTTGTAAAAGGTGAATTAATATCATTGGGAGCTAGAGTAATATTTTAGTATCACTGCACTTATAAATATGGATATTAAAATCTTTACAAAAAAATGGTCCAATTAAAGAGTATTGGATGCAAAAAAAAAATATTCTGTCACTATGACACAGATGTCCAAACCTTGTCCTCATGCGCCTCTGTTCTGCATGTTTTACGTTCCCCTTGTCTAATACACCGGATTCAAATGATCAGGATCATCATCAGGCTCCTTCAGAGCTTGCTGATGGCTGATCACATGAATCAGGTGTGTTGGACAAAGATCTCCACATCCCTGCATTGTTACATAATGAACATTCAGTTAAGTTCAGTGATTCCTTTGCATATCATTAGAAGGGAGCCTGTGTACCAGTACTGGTATGTCGTGAAGGGAAAACTAAGCTCCAACTACAACTGCAGCGCACCGCTGAACGCGCAACTGCACCGCGCTGGTCGCTGAAATTTAGAAAATATTTTTAAATTCCTGATGTACTTTTCAAAATTTAAGTGGACCTAAGTGCAAAGGGAGCTTAATTTGGTCCGATCGCGCAACTGCAGCGCACCGCCGAACGCGCAACAGTATCGCGTCGCCGACCGCGCAACTGCACCGCGCTGGTCGCATTATTGTGACAGAGCCGTCGCTAAAATTTAGAAAATATTTTTAAAGTCCTGATGTACTTTCCAAAATTTAAGTGGACCTCAGTGCGCAGGGAGCTTAATTTGGTCCGATCGCGCTACCGCAGCGCGCCGGGCGCTCACTGTCGCATTGCTTTAAGAGCGTCTTTGTGTTTTAGGATGGCTTTACTGCTCCCACTTGCTTTCTTTTGAGGCATGATTAGGGGTTAATACAATCCTCAAAGTAACGAAAATACAATAACAACGGAGTCAGTCGGCATCCGGGCTGCGCGGTCGGGTTTTTTCGGGTCCTCCCGGTTCATCTCGCGAGGTTCGACCTCCAAATTTTGTTCGACAACCGAAGCAAAAAAATATCGAATATTTTGTTCGAATTCCGATTTGTTCGAGAACCGGGACGTTCGAAAACCGAGTTTTGACTGTAAAATAAATAGATGCAGCTCGCTGACAAGTGCCGCTATTTGAGCAAATTTTAGAACAGTCCTGCGGGCGACTCATGCGGTCCTCACCGGCGACCTGGTGCCCGCGGGCACCGTGTTGGTGACCCCTGGTCTAGGAGTTAGCATGTCTGCCTCAAAGTCAGGCCATCCGGGTATGAATCTCTGTTGGAACGCGTCAATGGTGTTTACCTGTTATTCTGGTGTTTGCGGGGTTGATATTTTGGCATCCTCATTTGCAGGCAAGAAAGGATTCATGATTAGTAGTGGGTGATGGATGGATGAATGCAATTTCTTTGCATTGCGAGGAAATTTATGACTGGGCCTCTTAAAAATTTCCCCTTTACCTCTGAATAATGGAACTTGAGAACTTGATTTGCAGGCTGAATGATGTTCAACAATTTATGGCGGTAGCTCATGCAACCACATTGCATTCCAAAGAGCTGTTTGAACTTTGATTTTGTCATCTTTCAAAACAAGACTTTGTGTACATTGTTTTGTTATAATTTTTTTCCAGAACTACAACTCCCACAATTTATTGTATAATGTTTGAAGTAGAATTTCTCATTAGAAATACACAATAAGAACAAAAAACAACAACTTACCAAAACAAATGCTTGTGAGATATGCTTTTGGAGGTATTTTTGGCGTGACAATTTTGGTCATGCTCCAAATTGTACATATATGTCCATACTTCATGGTTCCACAGTAGAGCGTGTTATGTTTTTTATCAATTTTGCAAATGTGAGAAATTATTCAATTGCAGTTTTGGTTTTTTATATATGCTGTGACAAAATGATGGGCTCAAGTATTAGTCAATTACTTTGAGAAATTAATTTAGTCAATTTTACATGTCTCACTATAAGATTTTCTCAGAGTAATCGAAATGTATTTATAGTGAGAAAAACAGCTCTTCAAGTTAAAGCTACCAACTTCTTTGGAAAAATACAAACAGCTCCTGTATGAACAGATGATACAACACAAAATATTTTTCCAATTACTGGGCCTGTTAGGATTTCTAGTACTGCACTAGACTTTTACATAGGAGGCTAGAAGCCACTCGAACTGCTAGTATTCTCACGAATTAAAGTATTTAATGAAGTCAACCAGCCTCTATATTGTCCAGTAATTCAAGTTACAGTACATGCATGCAAAAATATGACAAAGAGAAAGTGAAATCAGTGGGGGTGGACAATGGCCTGATCATTTATCAATGTATTTATTTTCCATTGTCATAAATCCAATCTGTAGTCTTTCTTAATTCTACCAACAAATATGATTCAAATATCTCCATGCTTTCTTGCATTAGCTTTTTTTTATTGAATAATGATAAAAATAGTGTTGTGCTTCAACATTTGCATGATCGATTGTAAAGCTTGTGAATAACGATTTGCATTATTTGGAAGGGAATACAAACCAGTGCTCCTCCCATTAAAAAACAATTTGTGTTGTGTGCAGGTGCACATGAATGTGATGTGTTTCTTGAGATATTCAAACTGTTATGTGGCCATTCAGCAGCCAGTGTGCACAGTGAGAACAAAGCTGTGCAGCAAGAGCTGTTTCTCTCCGCTAGATAATTACATTCCATGCCGCCGATAACGGGGGAATGTCAGCCTTCCACTGCAGCGCTGCACTCTACTCGGCTACATTGTTCTGAAATTGTAAGCTATTGATTGCTGCAATTCCTGAAAGGTGGTCTTTGTCATGTCATGGGTTTGACCTTCCATTCACCTGTTGAATGGCAGATGTTGCACATGAAGTGTACGCAATGAACATAATGGTTCAGCTTAAGGGCATTGAACTGGAGAGAAGACATTTTGAACTAACTTCAGACAATCTTGAAAAATTCCTCTCCAGAAACTGATAATATCGTAATTATTCGAACAACTGGTGGAAAAAATTAAGGAAATACACCATGAATAATTTCCCCCTTTACATCCATGAGGTGGTTGTCACATATTACACTAGTCATAGTACGATGTACATCTCAAATCCACTTTGGTTTAGGATTTACTGACCCTGTCTTTCTTACAGTTACACACACACCTTATATACATGTCACTCGGCCATGCCCCTAAAGTAATTTCCTCAGTGCTTTGAACATAACGGTGACTTGACAACAAAACCTACACTGTGTACTTACTCACTGAGAACTGTGTCAAATTTGTCTCGAAGGAATATTAAACCCACAATTACAAAAATAAATCTATCTGCTCGTGGTCGTGATAGAATACGACACGAGTTGCCTAAAAAGGGCGACTTTCACGAGCAAACCCACTTGACAAACACAACCATCAAATGGAAGGAATTTGTTTCAGTGGGTAACTACCGTAAACTCGAAATTAAAATAACTTGCACCCATAGAGGTGTTGGCTAACATAACTTGCTGCACGAAATTAAAACATGAAAAATATTAAACTTGCTCATTCTGTAAGTTGTCTTTATATACAAAAGTAAAAAAGCAAATACTTGATTTGAAAACCAATATCCATCCATCCATTTTCTGAACCGCTTAGTCCCCACGGGGGTCGCGGGTGTGCTGGAGCGTATCCTAGCCGTCATCGGGCAGTAGGCGGGGGACACCCTGAACCGGTTGCCAGCCAATCGCAGGGCACACAGAGACAAACAACCATTCGCCCTCGCACTTACACTTAGGGACAATTTGGAGTGCTCAATCGGCCTACCAAGCATGTTTTTGGAATGTGGGAGGAAACCGGAGTGCCCGGAGAAAACCCACGCGGACACGGGGAGAACATGCAAACGCCACACAGGGAGGCCGGAGGTGGAATCAAACCCGCACCCTCCTAACTGGGAGGCGGACGTGCTAGCCAGTGCGCTACCCAAAGTCAATTACAGTTTTTGAAATTAACATAATAAAAATATAGGTTTTATTTTTCAAGAAACCGGTTAACTTCATGTTTACAAAAGGAACGTGAAATGATTATGTTGCATATACTCCAATTTTAACGTAGTAAATTCAAACACTTGCTGTGTCCCATTTTTCAGTGTATCAAATACGTCATGGGCTGTACTGTAGCCAGTATTCCCAAAGGGTTGCAGAACAACATTAACGTTAACAACATTAAATACATATGAAAAATATCTATCATTGTACTGGTGAAAATGTATATTGAGGCCCCAAATCTTTCCCCATTCAGAGTAAAATGAATGCTAAACCTAACTATATTTTTTTATCTTGTCTTTTAACGCCAAAGTCAGACACTCATGTCATTTGCAAACTTAATAAAGACTTGATGGTGTAATTTTGAATGAGGTGACGAGTAATGCAAAAAAGATTTCATTTGGACTTTGATCATCTAGTACTTTCGTGTGATCTCATATCGCCATATAGCCATCTGATCTAGTTTTGTGTGATGAAACATAATACTAGGAGTACACATACATATAGAGTAATTGTAACTACAATTGTCCTGATCTGACCAGGAGATTGAAACTAAAGGCAAATCACTTAATTTTCACCAACTTGACCTTGGGCTCCATTTATTTATCCTTTTTTTGTTTTTAATACAGCTAACTTCATACAACAGTCCCCAAAGCTTGAAATAGCCACAAACTTTGCTCTTGGTCACAGTTTGTTAAGGGAAAGCGGTACAGACTGAGCTGTGGAAACAATTTGTTTACAAGTTGGGCAAGCCAAAAGATACTACAGCTAAACAGAGTCTGCAAAGCCGCAGAGACTGCAGGAGTAGTAATATTGGCCATACTGGTGTGGCCAAACAGCTGTAGCTGAGCAGCATTGTCAGAGCTGCTTTGCAAATGTGACACATTTGAATAAAATACACCTGCAAATGCAAGTCAAACAAGTGCAAATGATAAACTTTGGCCGCCCTGATTACATTTGACGATGTATCGGATGTGGCTCGACCTACAGTACACGCAAACTCAAGTAACCCGAACCAGACCCTGCTCAAAATGAATGTAATCGCCACATCCCTCATTGCAACAATGTGAATTTCAGGTGTTATCTTAATGAAATAGCCACAGAGTGAAACATAGTTAATAATGTACACGGAAGGATTGATAGAGGAGAACTTTTTTATCACTACATTGTTTTCAGACATTAGTGGCATCCATGACAGGAAACCCAATAGACGCTTAAAGCTTTGGTTTGACAATTATTTCCATCATTTCTACTTTTGCTGCTCAAGAAAATCAACACAGTGGTTGAATGTGACACTCAATAGGTAGATAAACACTTTAAATGCAACATAAATGAATCTCTCAATTCAAGTACTTGCTCTATATTCTGCATGTTTGGAAGATTTTTTTTTTTTTTGGGCTCCAGCTGAGAGTCTAACTCCTCTTGTAGAGGAAGCGCAGGAGGTCACCGAGACCTTTTACTTCCTTAACCCCTTCCTTTATCACTTTAAGTCCAGACCCCACAGCAGCACTCTTCCAGATGGGTGTGTGGCTTAGATTGGACCCTCTCCTCTGCCACTAATATATTGTTTGATTTAGATAGACAGTAATTCTGTCAGCTCCATGTCAGATGAATGTGCGTCTAAACCTATTGAAAGCTGCGACTGTGAAATTACTGACTGCTCTGTCCTTCACTTTACAGACAATAACACACGCATATACACACACAGACACACACACACACACACACACACATCGCCTACAGGGCTGGGAAAAGATATTAGTAGTTTGAAGACAAATATGTCAATACGACACTGGACACACTTAACCACTTCGAAGCGTTAATCTTCTCAGCTTGTTTTTATGGACAACTCATCTTCCATTCTATCATTTTGTTCACATGTGATTTAGTACTGGAGTGACAGTGGTGTTCTTTGAAAATTAGAAGCAAATTTACGGGATGTATTTTACAACACCATAATCACTAAGGCTTATATATTTTTTTATAAATCAAACTGACACAAACAGGGTGCAAAATTACATTATATAGGCCACACTTTACTATGATACTGTGACACTATGTATTTCAATTATAACAGTTCTGACGCAGGACAGGCTATAGGTTGTTTGTGGTCTCTCTTTGATGGAATTATTTGATTTTAGAATAACTACCATGTTAGTTGTAGTTATAATGGTAATTAATAGTTGTAATGTTAATTAATGCATTAGTACCGAATATTTCATCTGGCACATATATTATATGTGATGTATTAGACTCACTAAAAGACACAAACTGCAATTGAACAGCAATACTTAAAAATAAAGTTTATAATTTAGATTATTTTAAAAATGAAAATACATAAAAACAAAGTTCATAATTTTGATTATTTTAAAAATGAAAAATGGTATCAAACCACAAAGGAAGAGTACCGTGTAATCTTTTTTGCAGCTGTCTATACATGTTTTTGAAAAAAAAATCATGTCCAACTCCTCAAAACGAACTGGACTAATTTTTGCCTTTTATATTTTTTTCTTGTCTTGTCTTTGTCTCACTTCTCTCTGTCTCATGTTTCCTGAAGGTGGGGGACCAAATGAAGCTGCTGCACAACTGCTGGTCTGAACTTTTGGTCCTGGATCACATTTTTAGACAAGTGCAACATGGAAAGGGAGACAGTATCCTGCTGGTTACTGGCCAAGAGGTAACAACTCCCCCACACAGCTTCCCACCAGCACATTATAAAAAATAGCTTAGTCTTTCTGAAGTTCTCCACTTTCCTCGGTCTGACCGTTTTCATACATGTACAGTGTATATCATGATTCCCAACAGTCTCATATACAGCATTCTTTGAGGGTGAGTGGATCTGTGGGGCAGGTTGACCCACCACATATTCAGAAGCTGGGAAAACCTTAAATTCTGTACCTAGTGAATAATAGTCCAATATTATGAAATATTAATTTGGCAGTGACAGGTTAATAAGATTGTGTATCGTGCAAGCTACCATGCAAAGTAGTGGGCCAAACAAGCTTCTGGTGGAACACATTTATTTAATTCCACGTAATGTTTTCATAATGGCATCATGTTATAATAAATCAAGAATGTAGTCATCATTTTTCACTTATTTCAACCCCCCCTAAAATAGCACTTCACCTCATGTATGGAAGTCAAATAATGTGACTCTTAATAGTCTGGTGGGAAAGAGTCAAAATCAACTGCCTGGATACAACAGGCACTTCTTGGAGGTGATTAAATAAATGTTCATATCCCCTACAGGTTAATCACATCAACAGTCAACCTTCCAGCCTTTAAGTGTTTTTACTTGGTCTCGAAGAGACTGCTTGTGATTTAGGGCTATACAAATAAACTTGACTTGACTTGACTGAACCCCAAAGTCCGCGTACAATCAAGGCTGATCTATACATACAATCATAAAACTGAATGTTGAATTTAAACGTACACATTTTATACACCCACTTTTATATATGAGTACTTAATCAGTAACTTTTGTTTTGCAGATCGAGCTGGCTTCTCTTCTGTCTCAAGGTGAGGCAACTCTGTCAAGTTTGGTCCAAAGAGGACAGGACCTTGCTGTAAGGTTGAGGCTCCTGCAGGTGGACCGTAGGGAGATTGCCTGTCTGAAATTCCTGCTCCTATTCAACCCCAGTGAGTCCATATAACAATGTCTATATAATGATACTGCCATTACAACTTTTTTTGAAATATAAAACTGTGGCCCCAAACTAAATTTCTGTACATTTAAGTGAATGATTAGCATTTTTGTAGTAATAATAATATTAACAATAATAATGATAATAATACCGTATTGGCCCGAATATAAGACGACGCTGATTATAAGACGACCCCCTGTTTTTCAAGACTAAAGTTTGAAAAAATACTTTTTGACTCAAGTTTGAAAAAAGACTTTTTGAACACCAAATTGAATTTTTATACAGAAAATAATTACAGTACATCTGAAACAAATGATTATAACAATATATTCGAGAGAAAAAGCACGTTATTTTGTCTCATTCAAATCATGCAAAAACTATCTATCACTTCTTAATATCTGAACATTTAAATATGTAAACTAAAGTGCAATCACATTTGTAAATGAATGGCTTCTGGTTTTTGAAATGTAAATAAACCAATCTACTGTGATAAAACAACAAAATTGCAAAAACTGCATTAACCATCAAAGTGAAATCTAACTGTAACTGTAGTCTTGAAACAAATCTGAATAAGGAAAAACATTGTAATAAAATAATGCAAACTGCTACCGCTATTGTTGGGGAGTAGATCTCTATAGACTTTTTGCAGGTCTTTGTAGAGATGTTATGTATCTGGATGCTTCCAGTTTTGGGTAGAACTTTGTAAAACACTCAACAGGGGCCGTTTTGATTAAAGGTTGTAGATGGCGTACCTAAAACATTTTTTTAGAGGGGCAATACATTTAAAGTAATGATTTTTTTTTTTTTAAGAGTGATGTTTTTTTCTTGTCTTCTATGTTGTCACAATTGTTAAGAATTGTCAACTTTAATTTATGTATTAGTATTTTTGTGTAGAAAACAGCGTGTTGCTGTGGCAACAGGGTTAAACAAATGTTAAATGGACTGAACTTACACCTAAATCTCGATTTTACTCGCTTCGATCCTATGTGACTTTCTGTCTAACGCGGTTTGGTTATGTACGCCAATTTTTAGTCACAAATACATTTTCAAGTACTTTAAATGGACCGTACAAAGCTAAATGACCAGCACTAGTGATTCGATGAATTTTTGTGACCAATTTAAAGCCGTTTATAATAATAAGTCGGGCTGTTTGATCTTTATGACTGCTGTATTACCAATTTACGGGTAGCTAGGATCATTTTTTATTTGGCACTCTTTATCTACAGCACCATTCACACACACATTCATACACCAGTGGGTAGCTGATAAGAAGCTTCGGTTGGATTTCCATCACGAGCATCGTCAGTTGATGCACCCACAGTTTCAAGACAAACTGATTAAACCTCTAGGAGAACTTCTTTAATATGTAACCTCTATAAAAGGCCAAAAATGAGGGCTATTTGAAAGAAATTTCAAAATGTTGAACTTCCTGTCAGGTTTAGCAAATGGCTCCAAGAGACGCTTTTGTAGGTCGTGGTCTGTTACACATACCATCAAATTTTTATAGCTCTAGGTGAATCGTACAATCGAGGCTGTTACGTTAAAATCTTGTGGAGGGCGCTAGTGAGCCATATAAAAAAAATAACACACTAAAGTAATACATAATTGGTGATTTTACCACCCCTGATGTGTGTGGAATGTTTCACAAGTTTTTGTGCAGGTTTAGGCCCTCTGACACTGACATAATGACATATAAAGAGGCCTGTACTCCCCTCAGTCACATTGAACGCACGTGCCCACGCACACAAGTACGCAAACACTCGCTGATGACAATATGTGGCGTCACCACAAAATACCGTAGTTTTATCCCGCCTACCGTACTCAGAAACACCATGCGGCCATTTGAATTCCCCATTGTGACAATTTATCGACAAATAAACAATGGTGTCACTCTGTCCTTGTCAAAAATGGAATCAGACATAATTCCAGTTTTTGATAAATGTACCTAGTTTTGACGACAATAGAACTCATAGCCTTTGTTTAATCTCCTAACTAACAGAATAGTTACTTTTTTTTTGTATTCTGAATACGTAACGCTGGTCCATGTATTCCGTTACTCCTCAAGCCTGTTTATTTATTTATGGTATATGTGTTTTCAAAATATATTGTACAGCCTATTAAAAGTCAAAGCATTCATTTTTATCTCATGGATTCTGCTATTTGGTAGGCTTTAAAATATAACATTTATATTTTTTGAAATATTGCCACACTTCCCATGTACGTTACATACGGCTTTCACTACTGGCCTTTTAATGCGAACAAATTCACTTAATTAAAAACCTAGTCTTGCAAAAGGCAATTGTTCACAAAAGCAACCTCCTCTATTGTCCACTAATGGCATTCTAAAGGGGAGTAATGGGTCTATCATTCGATGCAAGGGCTGACATTGATGTAGAGGCTTGTGCAGATGGAAAGAGCATAGATGTGGTTTGCCCAGATTCCCAGAAGTGTTTGCTGTTTAGCGCAAGCAAGATGGTAACAAAAGAGCTTTTGAATAGGGAGAAAATGTCATAGGTAGAAAATATTTGCTCTTTACCGGCACTTCTTTGGACACACTCCTTTTCCTCATCCTTAGAGTCAGGTTTGACAGGGGTAATGTAATTGCCCCCAAGCAGTTTGAAAGGATGATTCATAACATTGATTCAAAACATTTAATTACTGTGTGAATGGATTCTACAGGATGGGCTCAGCTGATGCTGAATGCCAGTCCACTGGAGGACTTTGCTATTTTACCATGCACGCACACACGCACACACGCACGCACGCACACACACACTCGCACACAAACAAACATAAAAATGCTATTGAATGATGTAAATTATTTTGCATCTGTCTGTAGCAAGACAATTTAAAAACTCTTCACACAGTATGGGTCACTACACTGTTTGTAATATATTAAACCTGGATTTCATACATTGTTCCATCCATCCATCCATCCATCCATCCATCCATCCATCCATCCTGGACACCTCTTTTCCTTACTGGGGTTGCGAGTGTTCTGGAACCTTTTCCAGCCAACTTGAGGATAGACCCTGGACGGGACTCACTAAAGGTCTTCTTGGAATGTTTGACTCTAGAAGCAAGGCTAAGCAGAACACAGCTTCGGTGGTTGTTGAGGCAAAAACCCAGTTGTTGGAGGAGCTCACCAAATCTATGGAGAGGGATTTTTGCATGATTTCAAGGAAATATCTGGAGATGGAAAATCTCCTCAATTTCAACTCATATGCCTTCCTATGAGGACACAGAATTTGAAGACTCTGAGGGGCTGGTGATGGACGAGGTCCGCCCCGAGTTCCAACAACAGGGAAATCACATTCATCAGTTTCCCTTGCATGGTCTATTCGGAGGCTCTAATGAGAAGGGTCTGTTTGGAATCCAAATCTCAGAGAAGCCATTGCTCCTCTACATTGAAGGGAGCCAGATGAGATGAGGTGGCTCAGGCATCAGGTTCGGATGCTTCCTGGATACCTGGTGATGTGTTGCAGGCATGTCCCACTGTTAGGATGCCAAGGGGCTCACTCAGCACACACCAAAGAGACCTTCAGACTAGCCTGAAAACATCTCTGGATTCACCCAGAAAAGATGGATGAACAAAAATCCGGCCAAGCTTGCTTACCCTGCTGCCCTGTGATGCAACCCAGATGAGGATGTATAGATTGGTACAGACTGGATATGTATAGCACACAATGCAAAATCTGTCACAGCTGCTAAAACAGCATCAGTAATTCCCAAGATCATTTGTAAGTTTTTCTATGATTGTTCATTTTCCCAAATGTAAAAGGTCTTTAAAGAAAAATAGTGTTTTTAGTGTAAAAAAAAAAGCACACTTTATTGAGATGTCCCATTCACTAGTAAAATAATTTCCAGGAATCTCTAAAAAGAAAAACATGTTTTAGTTGCTCAACATTGTTTGATTAAGTTCTCTTTTCAGAGAAACCATGTGAGCTGGCTATTCCAAAAGGTGAAAAAATAACTGAAACTGAAAATGTGTGATTCGAACCATGCCTACATAGCTTTTGGTGATGTCACAATATTTCAAGGTTGTAACAGGCCATATATTGAGAGCATTGCCTTCACTACCAAGAATGTCTGCCTTGAGCTGGCAATTTTCAACTGCTACGTCTGTTGGATGTTTTCTTGTACTGAATTTCAAACACATTTCTCTATTTAAACATGCTGGGCACTCACCATTTATGTCATGTCTACCACATAAGGCACCACACAAATGTCACACAATTATGTTCATTTAGACTTACCTTACGCTCCTGTGTGCAGATGTGAAGCTGTTGGAGAACCAGGCATTTGTGGAGGGTGTCCAGGAGCAGGTGAACGAAGCTCTGCTGGAGTACACCATGACCACTTACCCTCAATTTCAGGAGAAGTTCGGCCAGCTGGTGGTGCGACTGCCAGAGCTACGCTCCCTCAGCACACAGGCTGAGGATTATTTGTGCTACATGCATCTGAGTGGCGAGGTGCCCTGCAACAACCTGCTGATTGAGATGCTCCATGCTAAGCGAGCATGTGTGTGAGGAATGCAGACGACTTGTTTTCACCGTGTTGTGTGTTTTGGTGAGACTATGTATGGGATCAACAAATCAGCAATGAAAGTGGACTTACATGCCAGCTTACCTTTGTGAGCATTTTTATAGCCAGAGAGATTCTTGCAGGTTTCATAGAGCCCCATCTGCGTTCCAGATTGTTTTGAGCATTTAACATAAATATTTGTATCTTTATGTGACAATTTTCGAATGACATCAAATCTCGTGGCAATGAACATTATCCATTTCCCCAACTCCAATGAATGAAAGGTTACCAACAGAATGTACCCACCCGCTTACAACTAAGCACAGTCAATATTGTAATGACAATGTTCAAGTTGTCAGATGCTGAAAGCACTATTCTATTGGTTAACTTGTACTATGTGCTGACTGTCACATAGGATGGCACCATTAGCCTGGAACCATCTTATGAATGATGGGCTGGTGATTAACGCTGCACTTTTTATGACAGATTTTATAACCTCTTTTTAAGAAACGGAATGTTGGCGTATCCTTTTTTTAAATAATCAAGAAAATAAATGAGGACATTCTCCATAGAATGTGCAGTTACATTTGGTCACACTGTGTAATTAATATAGTTTGATTCCACTCTATTTAGATATAGATATATAGTAATAGAATATTACTATATAGATACCACAAGAAAGAGCTGTTCATCAAATGAAAGAAAAGTAGGATACAGCCAGTAAAATAAATAAAAACTGGGCTTTTTTTCTTACATTCCTATTGTTCAATAAGACAACATTGCGAGAATATAAACAGGTTACAAAATGTCAATGTTTTAATTTAGATTTTCAAATGAATTTTGCATACTGTTCTACAGTGTGCCAAAAGCAAAATAAACATCATTAAGACTCAAGTGCCAATTAGTTCTTATGGAAAGTGAATCGTGATTCATTTAATGTACAGTGCCATGGGATTTTGGTTGTGCCCACACTTGATAGTGTAGTGACATGAAAACACGACAAGTCAGCAATGTGACGTCACATAACTATATTTTTCTGTGTCTGTATCAGCATCAAGCTCGTTAAAGGAAGACATTTGGAAATTCCAGCATAAATGCAGCTGATGGGTATGCTTTAATTTTTCATTCAGAAAGGTTTTAATACGAATGTCTTTGTCTCTATCTGTTATGTACTAGTGCCGGTATTTACACAGAACCAGACTATCATCGAAATTGAACATTTTCACCTTTATAAAATAATGTCAAACTGTAACTCACATTATTTGGTTGTTGGTTTTAGACACTGCCGATGTCCTGTTGCCTAAATATTTATTGTCTTATTATATATTTGTCTGCTGCAATATTTTCCAATATAACAGCTTACGTACTGAGCAGTTTAATGTCAGTCTAACGACAATTTGGATCGTACTGAAAATCTGAGTAATGGGTCTAAGAGAACAGTGTCTGTTCTTGGTATAGATCAGTGTGGTACCTGTGAAACTTACTGTGTTGAAAGGTAAGCTAGACTCGTACGTAAAAAAACAAAGGTGACTTATGCTCTGGGCACACATAAGAGCACATTCAAAGACAACAATATATGACTTTTTCAGTAATTGGGAAAAAGACAAAGATGAAAAAGTGTAATATCACGTTCACTGTAGACATTTGAAAAATCTCCTTGAACTAATAGAAGTCTGAAATACAGTATCATTATAGACAATCGTGAAGTCTGCCTTAATGTGAATGTCACCCACAGACACAAAAAGACAAACACAAAGCGCACCTTGATTTTATTGAGGCAGTTGATTGTTATCATGGTGTACATGGTGTATATTTATGTTGTGAAGTGACAAAATTACAATTCATTTAACTAAAGTTCTCAGCCTTTTTTCAGGGCTATTTGCTACTGATGTGAAAACAAATTCTCTTGATATTGCTTTTGTTTTTGTCCTTCAACTCTTGTTTTCCTGTGTAGGTTGACAGTCTGTTCTATGTTAGTGTTTTCCTTCCAAAAGAGACAATGACCAACCAAAGCATTTTGTTTTGTTTCAATTTTATTGTAATAGTATCACACCAATAAAAGTCAATGACATAAAGCTGCACTTGTGAGTTGGTCATTTTTGCCATTTTGAACAGTGTTCATACAACTATTAGAGCATTCATGGCATGGCTGTTTTTAGCCTTGTCTGATGATTTACAATACACAACTGATAAAATCCTCTAAAACTAATGATCAGCAAAATAGAAAAAAAAAGGCTTTGACCACATTTTTACAAAGTGAAATTAATTTGACTCCTCAAATGTCTCACAACAAACACATTATCTCAAAATCAAAAGTAGAATAATGATGGTGCCTGAAAATACAATCAATGAAAACAGTTTGGGCTGTGTGTGGACTTAAGAACATATCAGCTAACACAAAGACATGACTTTTATAAACATATTGTACATCAGTGATTAAGACACAATAGCTGTTATAGTTCAGACTAGACATCCTGTGTTTACACAAATGTATTGTGTATAAAAGTATATTGTTGCAACCTTTTGACCTTATTACAAGATTGATAGGACAATGTCAGTGGGTGAATTAATTATACTACATAACTTTATAAAATAGCAACGTCTACTGTAAGTTTGAAGCCAACAGACACTTTTAAACATGAATAAAATAGAGAGCTTAGGAGATATAGGATAAAGCATACAATTCAAGTTTAAAACTTCTGGGCAATAAGTTTTTGTTGTTGCGCTTGTAAGCTCTAAGGTTTTACACTCTCTCATGCAGTACTGTGCAAAAGTCTTGTTTCACCAATAGATTTGTTGTTTTAGCAATGCTAAAATAATAATATATGTGACGAGAATGTCATTAAGTAAATCACAGCTTTTACTCGGGCAATACAAAAGAAAACAATTCACAGTATTTGGGATTTGTTTGTCCATTTTTCTTTCTCAGTTAGCAGGCTAATTGTGTTTCCGTGTTGATGGAAAATGAAAACAAGACTGGTGTTGCGAATATGAATTTGGAGGTTGAATCCTTTCAACTGTACCATTATTGACTCAAAAATACAAAAATAATCATTATCATTATCTAGATCACCAAAATGGATTGAAATGTAATCGGTTGCTGAAACCTAACACACAAATGTAATCAAGACAAAGCTTGTAACATGACAAAAGACTCATAGTAATTCATGTTCATGAACAGACAGCCCAGTTCATATTTAAAAAAAAAAAAAAGATAAATCCTAGCATATGGAACTTTGATACACAAGATAATCTGGTGCCAATTTTTTTAGGAATCAACAATACACCCTGTAAAATACTACGTTTTGGTCACATAAAAATGAATAAATAACATGTATCATGCTTACACACACGCATACACACACCTGTGTACACACACATACGCGCACACGCACACACGCACATACACGACATACATATACACTTACACACGCACCCCCCCCACACACACACAAGCACACACACACAAACATACATACACATACATTCATATACACTTACACACACACGTGTATATACATATATATGTATATATATATATATATATATATGTATATATATATATACGCATACACACCATGTATGTGTGTATTTGTGTGTTTTACTGTGACTAACAGTCACTCTCGGACTTTTGTAGTGTCAAAAAGCTACAAAAAAGTGTTACGCACACTGCAAGGACATCTCTAATCCACAGTCCACTTAAGATCACCTCATGGATATCCAATTGTATTTAGGTCTGAGTTGTGACTAGACAATTCCAACCATTTCCTTTGTGAAGGCAAGTTGTCGTCCTGAAAGGTGAAATTCTTTTTCGGCTTATTGATAGATAGTTCTGAAGCTGTTCAATAGTTGGAACTGTGACCCTCTTCTCTCACATCACTCGTCGCCACGCTGCACTGCTTCACCAATATTATCAGAGTGATATGCTGTTGTGTTTTAAATCTTCGTTTATACTGTATGTATATTGTATCGTGCAGTATGAAATCATAACTGATGTTCTTTCGAATCTTTTGTGATTTCCTCCTGGTTGCTCAAATGCCAACACTGCAGAAGGTTCCAAGCTGATAAAAATGCTTTGAAATGCTATGGCAGCTAAATATCATTTAGAAATAGGAAACACAACACGTACGAATCAGGCAGCCTGCATCAATATCAATATTAAGAGCCTTTTCTGCCGCATGATTACAGCATGATACAACCATATTATTAGCAGACAGTGGCAGTATCAATATTGAATTTTGGTTCTTTTATTTTATTTTGAAGGTAAGTCCAGGATACAGTTGAATATTTAATGCAGAAGAAATTATGTCTAATTTTCTCCAGACTGATATCTTTCAACATTTTGTTGCCTTTTATACATGTAAAATGTAGCTGAAAAAGTAACTATTACAATAGTAAAAACTTAATCAAAATGAATCTATGAGAAGTATGTTCTTATGTAACAGGAGTTTATTCATTATGAAAACTGCTCCTGTTAAAAGCACCCCGACAAAACCTTTTGCTCTCTTCCCAAATGAATGTTAGAACATATTTTCAGATTATGTTAAAAAATTCAGTAATTACTTGTGAAATGCAAGATGTCATTTTTTTACATCACAAAAACTTCAATTTTACAGGTGTGTTTCTCCCTTTGACACTTTCTGCTAAGATTTGATCAACACATACAGTACGCAGCGTCCGCTTTTTTTTAAATGACACTTGAAACTACAGTAGTTATTATGCGACAGATTCTGAAAATAAAAGGTGGCCATTTTAGATGTCATTTTCATATGTTTCTGAGTGGATGTCTCAGTCTTCAAGTAAAAGAAGACTTTTAAGTCTTTCTAATCAAATAAGATGTGCATGACAACGCTGTTGATTCCTCATCATACTTGGAAAGTTTGAGTAAGTATGTAATCGGTTTTAAAATGACGACCAGAGACTGCCCGATCACCAAAATCTTGTCCCTTTGTCCAATGATGAAAGCATACAAATACACCATATTCTAAATCAAAAAGGAGCATGCGTCGTTATTTATGCAATTTCAGTGCGAAGCTCTATAAAGAACCAAACATCCGCATTGTATAACATGGAGCACTTTATCCACTATTTTGAGTTTCATCTACATCACCAAGACTTGTGTATCCGTGTGTAGTAGCCATGCATTCAAATTGTGTGTCCAGTTCTACACTCTTTCAGTGTGATCCAAGGTTACGATGAATTGAGTATCAGGGTGGGAGTCCATTTTCCGTTCAACAACCTGTCGTGAAATACAGACAAGGGCATTGGATATGACTACATCAGAATAGGATGTTTTGGTATTGCATGCAAGTGTGTTTGCGTACAAAAGATAATATAAGATAAGAAGGGATGCCAATTGAAAAGTGGAGTGAGAGAGAGAGCAGGTGTTAGAGTGGTTAATGGCTGATGCTCTGAATAGCCAGACATGGCCATTGATGATTAGTGGAATGAACTTCTTCTTTGTCTCATTAGCCAACAATGAACACCCAGGAGCACTCCAGCATCCAGCAGGCGTTCTTCACAGACGCTAAAACATTTAATGATTCAATTTTAAACTTGGTTCTTGCCACTGATGGGCAAATTGGTGCTATTGAAAGTGACTTAACCCTCTGCACCATCTGTTCTCTGTGCCTTCTAATTCAGAACACAAAAAACAGTTTTCACACAGGCCTAATGATGTGTACCGCACAGATGAATGGAGATGCAAAACTACATTGGCCCTTCTTGGCCTTGCTGCCGGGCTTTATAATTGTCATTGGCAATTCTTTTTTAGATTTTGAATTAAAATGTTCTGTCTCATGCTCGACTATACATGCACAAAGTCACCAAGTGATTATTCTAACCCCATTCACATAGTAAATCAGTGCAGTCAAATTAATGAAACAAATGACAGATCACAATTTTTATTAACCAATAAAAAAATATTTATTTTCTTCTGCTTAGGTCGCAGGGTCAGTAGCTTTAACAGGGAAGCCTAGACTTCCCTCTCCCCAGCCACTTCATCCAGCTCTTTTGGGCGCATCCTGAGGCACTACCAGGCCAGCTGAGAATCATAATACCTCAATGTGTCTTGAGTCGTCGTCTGGGCCTCCACCCAGTAACACATGGCCGTATCACGTCTCCAAGGAGGAGTTTAGCATTCTAATTAGATGCCCGAGCCACCTCATCTGGATCCACTCAATGTGGAGGAGAAGCAGCAGCTCTACTCTGAGCCCCTTCTAGATGACCTAAAGTGACTGATAAATTGTCAGCTTTACTTTTTAGCTCAGTTCCTTAACCACAACGGACTGACATAATCAGCTTCAGTGCAGACTCTGCACCGATTCGCCTGTCAATCTCACGTTTTACCCTTCTCATCCTTCCCAACTATTAAATACCCACGTGTCGGTGAAATTGAGGTCAGACCGGCATATTCCACCACCATTGAAACCAACTTCTCTGCCTCTCACATCAGTTCAAGGTTCTTTCTTGTCAGAGAGGTGACGTTCCATGTTCTGAGAGCTAGCTTCTGTTGCTGTGGATCAGATCACCAAATTCCCCTCTGGCTGCTGCCCAGCTCACTGGACATCTGACCACAGACCACACCGGTGGTGAGCCCATGGGAAAGGGGACCCACATTGCCTTTTTGGGCTGTTCCCGGTATGGGTGCAGCCTCAGTCTGATGTACAAGCACTGGTAAGCGAGCGCATCATCATAAAGGGTCTTTGAGATGTGCTTTATTTGTTCTCTCACCTAGGACCTGTTTCCCTGGGTGATCCTGCCAAAATCACAAAGCCCCTGACAACTTACTAGCTCCTATACGATCATTGGGAAACACTTTACCATGGCACGCCCTCTACCATGATAAGCTGACGGCTCACAGAGGGGAACATGTTGAACAAAATAATTCATAACTAAATAAGTAAATAATTGAAAAAATAACATACATACTACAAGCATTTGCACATTTCAATTTACACTTGTCCATTGTCATCATTTTAGATGGGGAGTGGCGGTGCACATCCATTTTATGACATGATGTTTTATTAGATTCAAATCTGGGCTGTTGCTGGACCACTCAAGGACATTCATAGTATTGTCCTGAAGAAACTTTTTTTTAACATCTTGACTGTGTGGTTAGGATTGTGCTGCAGCCCCAGGACTGTGTGCTTCATCTTGCTCAATAATGAATCGACACCCCGCGTAAGATCAAGAATGAGTGCTTTGAAGCAGGTTTCCATTTGTGAAATCAAAATAAATGATAGATTGGTTTTCTACAAATTTACATTTGACAATGCTGAATACATTTTCTCCTCAATTATGGTGAAAAAACATTGTACCTGATGGTTTGAATGCTGTGAGTTGCACCACCTGATTCAAAAGAACAGCAGCAAATAAGTATTTGGTCAAATGAAAACAGCAATTACAGAAAAAGTCTCAACTAAGTATACAATTAAAATGGAAACATGTTACTTACTTGGTTTCCTGGTGCTGGTTTCAATGAGAAATTCACGAAACTTTCTTTTCTGAAACTCTCTGAAAGACAAAATCCCAGCTATCAATTTTTTTTCATAAACTCTATTTTTCTGCTAAAATAGATTTTATTAAGAGATTTAATTTGAATGCCCAATTTAACTTTGCTGAATAGAGTACGTATTTGTGTTGCACACCACACAGAGAAGCATCCCACACACATAGAGGCATGCAAGGGCAGATATCAGGCAATGAGGTGGACTGAGTGCTGCGGCCCTGAGCTGAGACGGTAAGTGGGGAAATGATGCATTGCTCAAAGGACTACTACCATGGACATTAACAGGGGCCCCATTTCCAAAGCCCAGGTCGTTATGGATGAGCATGTAAGATGTCATAAACAGGTAAATCATCATTCAATATTCACGTGAATGGCAGTTTCTGTTAAAAATAGAACATGGATTCGTTTAATATTTGGCATCTGTCTCAACAGCATGTAGAACAGAAAAACCTACCATTTTTGATAACTAGTGAAGTAGAACTAGAACTGGGGGGTCCAGACGTCTCACTGGTTTCAGGACTGGAAGGGGTGGGTGGGCTGCGGTCCCAAGATCTTATGGGCGCTCTCTGAGAAGGTAGGAATGTGGTTGGCTGGGAGCAATTCTGCAAGAACACGTGAAACAAAAAACAGATAACTTCAATTTGACAAAAAAAATGTTTTTAATGGGGGGGCAATTACCAAACACCCCCTTTTCTCCTTTTTTTTACTAATACGTAGCCCAATTTCACAGCCTTAACAGTGTGCATATCAATGCTTGGTCTTATTGGATTTGTGAGAATCTACTGGTATCCTGTTTCCCATGTAACCATAGAAAATATACTCAAAACCTGGAATAATCTTTTTAGACACATCGCCTCAGCATTATTCTGAACAGTACTGTATGTTACCACAGTTACAAGACTCAGGTTTACAAAAAGGTAATGTTTTACATGTTCAATGAATCAACCAATCAATCAGAAACGAAAACAATATGCTTATCTAATTATGAGAGAATCTACTGGTATCTTGTTTCCCATGTAACCATAAAAGATATACTCAAAACCTGCAATAATCTTTTTACTCACATAGCACGAGCATTATTCTGAACACTAATGTATGTGTAAGGTTGTCACAGTTACAAGACTCTGATTTACAAAAAGGCAACGTTTACATGTTCAATGAATGAATGAATGAATGAATGAATGAATGAATCAATCAATGAATCAATCGATCAATCAATCAATCAATCAATCAATCAGAAATGTAAACAATATGCTTACGTAATTAAGATGTCACCACTGCTACATTCTACATTTGAGGCACTTACTGTGAAAGATAGGGCTTTCCTCTTTTCCTTGATCCTCTTTATGGCATTCCTCACCTAAATGAGAAAACTGGTATTTCAATCAAAAGTTGGAAAGCCTTCAAAAGTCAAATGAATGCAATTTAATAATCTGGTATATTAATTGACAATGACGGTAAAATAAATTGAATGTAAACATACCTCACTGTTGTAAACAGCATAAACTAAGAATATATACAGGCCCTGCGGAAGATCAAATACACAATTAAGGAAGCAACAGTATGGGAAAAGAAACTCATATAGAATGCATCTTTTCCAGACTACGTACTACAGAGCTCACATATGTCCAAACTGTGTGCATATGATGTCATAAGAATAATATAATGCCCTTTGCGAAAGATACAGATTGTGACCAATACATAAATTGTTGACGTAAAAGGGAAGATGCTATGTTGAATTACTTTATTTCTCTTTAAGAAATTCAGAGTTTTTCCAAGTGGTTTGTCTTGTCAGCCCAGTATTATGGCAGCACTGTGGCTGCCGGATCACAGCAAGAAGCTTTTGGCAACACTGAGATTTAGATTTTGTCGCTCGGCTTTTTTGTTATTTTGATACTATTAAAGTTGACTAGTCTTATAGAAGTGCTAGTTTAATAAAAGTATAATATCCCAATGGGATTAGTTATTGCACATTTTTGGTCATTTTTCATGTACAGTAAGTTTCATTAAAAAAACAAAGCGTATATTGAAAACGTTGTTACAATTGTAATATTGTCAATTTGTAATGTGTTCTGTATTGTTGCATTGTTCAATAAAGCACCATGAAGTACCAGTCTAATAGAAGTATAATATCCCCATGGGATTAGTTATCCCCATGGGATTAGTTATTGTACATTTTTGGTTGTTTTTCGTAGACAGTAAGTTTTTATTAAAAATCTTTATGTCTTCTATATTTTGCTATTGTTCAATACAACACTTTATATGGCTATTGTGAAAGCACTATATAAAGATATATTTTATTGTATTGTATTGTATTGTATTGTATTGTATATACAGTAACGTTATAATCCAGATACACAAAGAAGCATTTAATTTATGAGTAAATGTAGTTTATTCCACACACCATGCCAATGTTTAGTGCAAATCGGCAATGGGATGAGCGTTTGCGGTCATTCTCATTTGATCTTGTTTTAAGGACTTTAATGTTTTCACAATTTGTATTGATAGGGCTGGGTTTGCCTCCAGGGACAAAGGAGAAAAAATCTTAGATTGGTATATGACTGATGCTGGTCCAAACGAGTGGGCGAGTGCAGAGGTGGACTGGGTGTACTTGAATACAAAGCTCGGCAGTGGAGAGCGGAACCACGCGGTGGGCAAGCTGAAAGGAAGGCACGTGTAAGTCAGTGGAGCGGTGCCTTGAATCAAAAGCAGTGTCAAGTTGCCCGTAGAGTTTTTAAAGGTGTCGAAGCACACCAGGAGCAGAGCTGTCACTTTGATGGGTCAGTTCAGAGTTTCCCCACGGAGCATAACAGGATAGCATAACCTAGGGTGACCAGATTTGGGTTTCTGAAAAAGAGGACCAATTTTTTTGGAGGTGGGCGTGGTCATATATAGGGGGCGGGGTCATTTGGGGTGGGGTGGAGTGTGGGGTCATTTGTTATGGCACAAATGACATGGTGTCTGTATAGCAAATGCCTTTATTGGCCCGAATAACACAAAACATATATAAAATAACAAAAACGTATTTACACTAACACTAACTAGTCTTATGGTGGTAAACGAAGTTAAAAAAAGACAAAAGAAATACAGCCATCGGTGCAGCATTTGAAGAAGAAAAAAAGGCTCCTCTTCAGTCCTCCTCTTGTGGGCTGCGTTGACATCTTTATTTGCCACAGACACGTAAGTGCCTGCCTTGCATGTCAAGCACTCAGCTTCATAAGGATCACGACCCTGGCGAAAGCACGGGTATTTGAACGTGCATTTTCGTTCCGGCATTGCTTGTAAACACTCGGTGTAGACTGGCCAGCCCGCCCTACTTCGTAGCAAAGTGACTGAATTTGAGGAGAAGTGCGTGACTTATTTGTGAACGATACAGAAAAACCTGAAATTGAGTGAAATGGAACGAAGTGGCAATTCTATTGACAATGTACTGTACATGTATTATGTTTGAGGCAGTCCAGCAAAATCCCGGATGATTTGTGAAATTCCCCCCGGATGTTTTTTAGGGCTCAAAAGTAGGACATGTCCGGGAAAAAGAGAACGTCTGGTCACCCTACATAACCATAAACCAGGCCAATTCTGTCCAGTGGCAGTCTGAAAGCGGACGTTTTGTGTGCCAGCAGTGGCAAGGCTACTACGTCAAAGTATGAGTGTGTAATAATTCTAAAATGACACGGAGGAGTTAAACGTAGCAATGAACATGATGGCAAGCGATATGAAAACCTTCACAAAGCAACAGGTAATTAGAACAAATATATTGCAAGACAGGATAAATATTAAGCACAAACTGAAAATTGAATGGTTGGAAGATAAACTTGATTATGCAGTATTACAGAAAAATTGAAGTATTAGTGGTCATGATGCACCACCTTGTCGATCTATTAGACCTCTGGTTGGTGCAACTTCCCTGGCTTGGACCTCACATCAGACGAGACAACCCTCAGAATTTAAGCTCCTCCGGCAGCCCCTCGCTCTGACTTGGACATCCACTTTTTTGATTTTCATATTATGTATTATTTGTGCCCTCTCTGCATCCATTTCAACCTGGTGGTCCTGAAAGGGGGATCCTTCCATCTGTGGTCCCTTCTCAAGGTTTCTCATTTTCCCCTGGCAGGGGTTTTTGAGTTTTTCCTTGCCCTTTTGGGAGCTTAAGATCAGGGGATGCTTTGAGAATAATTGTCAATTTTTGTCTATGTGAAGCCCTTTGAGACTGCTTGTGATTTAGGGCTATACAAATAAACTTGACTTGACTTGACAAGCATATCAGTAACCACACAAAAATAAACTAACACAGTTAGTTGATTATTTTATTGTTACTTGACTGTTTCTGGAGCAGTTTGCAGGCGAGTGCAAAGCAGATCGGATTAAAATCAGCACCTCCAAATTTGAGACAATGGTCATCAAACAGAAAGGTGTTGGTTAGGATTCCTTCTGGAAGCCTCTTGGGTAATGTGTTTAATGGCTCACTTTAAACCACGAGGATTGCACTTTTGACTAAGGATGCCAGATTGCTGTTAAGGTAAGATGTTTTAAGACAAATTTACACAAGACAAACATAATTATTTGCCGATTCATTGTCCTTGTACTGTGGTCATGTGTCTAAGCACTCCTCTCTCCCTGAACGCAACTCTTCATGATCTGGCTTCCAGTATCGCTCGACTGACTGATTCAACGGCACGTTTGAAGAAACGTTCGAAGTTTCTGAACAGAACATGGTTTAAAAGTGCACCAAAAACCAGTGCCAGTGCGCGTCATAGCGGCAAACGGTGACATGCTGCGTTAGAACAGTGTGGATATGAATGGGGGTGTGAATGGATGAATGTGAGACTTTATAAAAAGGCTTTGATTACCATGGTGTTGATAAGAGAACTATATAAGTGCACTCCATTTGCGTTTATCATTTCTGTGCTGTAAAAGATATAAATGAATAAAGACATGATGCAGTGACACCCACCACTAAAATTCATTGAACAGCAGGGCCACAAAATATGAACCGCGATATAGGGAGGTAACACTGTATTAAACAGCTTGCGGCCCATGGGCCACCAGTTGCCCATCCTGCTCCTGGAAATCCATCCATCCGTCCATTTTCAACACTGCTTATCCTGTTCAGGGTTGAGAGAGGGCGCTGGAGCCTATCTCAGCTGATATCGGGCGAAAGGCAGACTACACCCTGAACTGGTCGCCAGCCAGTCGCAGGGCACATACAACCAATAACACCACACCGACATGAGCACAAAACGATCCCACGCTGCCCACACACAAGTCAGGCAAGTGTAACTCTAGAAAATCAGCGACTCCTCCTGGAAATCATTTCCATAAATGTTTTAACAGGATTGGTAAAATAGGGCAGCCTTGGTGAAGTGACATGCAAGGGGTGACATTGTGTGACTTGCCAGCAATGCAGGGCAAACTCTGAAACCTGTCGCACGGGGACTGAACATCGTATATGGAGGGACCATACAACCATGGCACCCGGCAAGGTCAAATGACTTCTCTAAGTCCAAAAAGCACATCTAGACTGCTTGGGTGAACTCCCATCCAACCTCCACGACTGTTGAGGCTCTCGAGCTGGTCATTTATTCTATACCCAGGATCATGCTGCCTTTCCTGAATCTAAAAGTTGACTACCTTATGGACCCTCCTTTCCAGAACTGGAAATATACCTTACCAGGGAGGGTGAGGAGTGACGTATGAACACACCCTGCAATCCCACCATCACTTTCTGTCAATCCAGAGTCACTGGCACTGATGTTCAATGTTGCAGAAGCTTGTCAACCAACACAGTTGCACAACATCATGAACCTTAAAATCCCTATCCCAAAGTTAATTGAGGAGCCAACATTTGTGACTGTTGGCGAAGGTGGCAAAATACTGGACTTACACTAGAAGTTACCGTAATTTTCGGACTATAAGTCGCGTTTTTTTTCATAGTTTGGGTGGGGGGGCGACTTAAACTCAGGAGCGATTTATGTGTTTTTTTTTCAAAAATCTTCAAAAAAAAAAGTGAAACCGCGATAAACGAACCGCAATGTAGCAAGGGATTACTGTAATTTGAATTTCAAGTGACGTCAGCAGCGCGACGTCAGCAGCGCGACGTCAGCAGCGCGACGTCAGCAGCGCGACGTCAGCAGCGCGACGTCAGCAGCGCGACGCGGCGTTGTTTACATAAAGGACAAAGATTGACTCGACGGAGCTCTCTTTCACTTCCGTGGATTGAAGTCGGGGGCCAGCGCTCGGCCGGGTGGCTGTCCAGGGACGGTGGATGGGGCTCGGACAATGCTTTTACGCACGCCCGGTCCTACTCTACCGAGCTGTCTTTCACCTCCGTGGATGGAAGTCGAGGGCCGGCGCTCGGCCGGGTGGCTGTCCGGGGACGGTGGATGGGGCTCGGTCATGGCTTTTACGCACTCCCGGTCCTATTCTATGGAGCTCTCTTCCATTTCCGTGGCTGGAAGTCCACGCCGCCACACGCCTGGAAGTTTGTTTTGTTAAATAAAGAGCCGTTTACCAAACCCACGTCTTTCCTTGAACTTTGTTAACGCTACAATATAGTTATATAGTAGATCTGTGGAATAACGACGAGGCTGACGTCAGGGCGCACGCACGCGCGGCGTTGTTGACAAAGGACGAGGAATTTGATCGATGGATTTAATGATTTAGAGTGCACAGATGGTTTGATAACATTATTGCTTATATAGTTATTTGATATATAATTTATATATCGTTATATGGGCCTGTGGAATATTTTGAAGTGCAAGAGCCGTCAGCGGCACGCACGCATTGTTGACAAAGGACGATTGATGGATTTAATGAATTGGAGTGACACAGATGGTTTTATCAACGTGTTATTTATGTAATAGTTTTTTGAATAACTCTGAATTTTACGTCAGGGCCGTTCTCAGCTCTTAGTTTGTGTTTATGTCACGTTAGCATACCTATCGTTTAGCCTGTTGTTGCTCGTTCATGACTGTTCTTGGTGTTGGATTTTGTCGAATAAATTGCCCCCCAAAATGCGACTTATACTCCGGAGCGACTTATATATGTTTCTTTTCACTTTTTTGGACATTTTATGGCTGGTGCGACTTATAGTCCGAGAATTACGGTAGTTTTTTCTTGTAGCAAGTCAATTTCAAACAGTTCAAAATCCTGTTTGTACAGTTCAATATTTTCTTCAAAAAGTAGAGAAGTACAGCAGAATGGCGAATATCAGGCGACCTTAAACGAACACTGACGAGGACGCAACATTCTCTACATTCGAAAACACTCACTATTGTTTGCAGCTCAGTTGAATAGGGGCTTTAGGTACTCCAAATTATTCCGCATTCACTCTTTTGCCACTTAGGTGCTTTTTACCCATCCTTGTGACTCCAACGCAAAATAAGAGAGCCCGAATTAGACTCCAGACTATGCTTCCTCACAAGGGAGGCATGCCACTGGAGTTAATGGTTAGATTATAAAATGGGTGAAGGGTCTACCACAGGGGTGCTCAATACATCGATCGCCAAACTACTACTGGTTGATCGCATGACGTTTAATAAAAAAAAATTGCTGTATGCTAGAATCCAGCCCATCGCTTGATTGACATACAGGTACCGTAATTTTCGGACTATAAGTCGCACCAGCCATAAAATGCCCAAAAAAGTGAAAAAAAAACATATATAAGTCGCTCCGGAGTATAAGTCGCATTTTGGGGGGCAATTTATTCGACAAAATCCAACACCAAGAACAGTCATGAACGAGCAACAACAGGCTAAACGATAGGTATGCTAACGTGACATAAACACAAACTAAGAGCTGAGAACGGCCCTGACGTAAAATTCAGAGTTATTAAAAAAACTATTACATAAATAACACGTTAATAAAACCATCTGTGTCACTCCAATTCATTAAATCCATCAATCGTCCTTTGTCAACAATGCGTGCGCTCCGCTGACGGCTCTTGCGCTTCAAAATATTCCACAGGCCCATATAACGATATATAAATTATATATCAAATAACTATTATATAAGCAATAATGTTATCAAACCATCTGTGCACTCTAAATCATTAAATCCATCGATCAAATTCCTCGTCCTTTGTCAACAACGCCGCGCGTGCGCGCGCCCTGATGTCAGCCTCGTCGTTATTCCACAGATCTACTATATAACTATATTGTAGCGTTAACAAAGTTCAAGGAAAGACGTGGGTTTGGTAAACGGCTCTTTATTTAACAAAACAAACTTACAGGCGTGTGGCGGCGTGGACTTCCAGCCACGGAAATGGAAGAGAGCTCCATAGACGATAGGTATGCTAACGTGACATAAACACAAACTAAGAGCTGAGAACGGCCCTGACGTAAAATTCAGAGTTATTAAAAAAACTATTACATAAATAACACGTTAATAAAACCATCTGTGTCACTCCAATTCATTAAATCCATCAATCGTCCTTTGTCAACAATGCGTGCGCGCCGCTGACGGCTCTTGCACTTAAAAATATTCCACAGGCCCATATAACGATGTATAAATTATATATCAAATAACTATTATATAAGCAATAATGTTATCAAACCATCTGTGCACTCTAAATCATTAAATCCATCGATCAAATTCCTCGTCCTTTGTCAACAACGCCGCGCGTGCGTGCGCCCTGACGTCAGCCTCGTCGTTATTCCACAGATCTACTATATAACTATATTGTAGCGTTAACAAAGTTCAAGGAAAGACGTGGGTTTGGTAAACGGCTCTTTATTTAACAAAACAAACTTCCAGGCGTGTGGCGGCGTGGACTTCCAGCCACGGAAATGGAAGAGAGCTCCATAGAATAGGACCGGGCGTGCGTAAAAGCCATGACCGAGCCCCATCCACCGTCCCCGGACAGCCACCCGGCCGAGCGCCGGCCCTCGACTTCCATCCACGGAGGTGAAAGACAGCTCGGTAGAGGACCGGGCGTGCGTAAAAGCATTGTCCGAGCCCCATCCACCGTCCCTGGACAGCCACCCGGCCGAGCGCCGGCCCCCGTCTTCAATCCACGGAAGTGAAAGAGAGCTCCGTCGAGTCAATCTTTGTCCTTTATGTAAACAACGCCGCGTCGCGCTGCGTCGCGCTGCGTCGCGCTGCGTCGCGCTGCGTCGCGCTGCGTCGCGCTGCGTCGCGCTGCGTCGCGCTGCGTCGCGTTGCGTCGCGCTGCTGACCTGACATTGCGCTGCTGACCTTTTTTTTTTTTGGAAAATTTTTGAAAAAAAACACATATAAGTCGCTCCTGAGTATAAGTCGCCCCCCCACCCAAACTATGAAAAAAAACGCGACTTATAGTCCGAAAATTACGGTAGGTCTGTCGGGAGGCAATCACAGTGAACCGCACATGCGCAATAGACAGTGACTACAACCCCTCACCGCAGCATGTTTAACGGCCGCTCACACACAAACCGCCAAAGTTTATAAGCTAATCAACGCACGCACTCGCTTTTTTCTTTTAAACAAAAGAAAGTTTATGACCATCAAAAATGAGTGGGGTTGCTGGACCAAGTAAGAAGCCAAAAACGTATCACTTTCATACGGAATGGGAGTTGGACTTTTTTCTCACAATGTCATTTTCTAAGTGCGTGACAAAAATACACGCACTATATTATTTATTTATTTATTCATTTATTTATTTTATTTATTGTAGTGGGTAGATCTTTGTGACTTGGTCATTATAAAAGTAGCTCGTAAGCTGAAAGAGTTTGAGCACCCCTGGTCTACCATGTACGTATGTATCAAGATGTGCATATACGTAGGTTTACTTCAATACAAAGTAGATCATGAGCACTTCATCTTTGCATCAATGGAACTAAGAGTGATTTTAAATGGTAATGACAGAAAAGTATTGCATGGCACAATGCATCCTGGGAATGGAAGAGTTGCTGAAAAGTACACAACACATTCAGAATAGTTGTCAATTGGTTTAAAGTGCACAAGAGGTAATACATTTCCTGTCCTTGGTCTATATTACTACTCTTACTATTTCTTTAAACTGCATTCCGTACATCAGTTGACTCTTTTGACAGCTATTCACATTGGCCTAGCACTTTTCAGTACCATTACATGCAAACAAAAAGGTACAGAAATGATCATTTTGCATGTTTGAACAAGCAATGCACGATATGAAAAATTTCAACCGATACAATACCCAATAGTTTGGTTGATACCGATTATGTTTTTTTTTTTTTTTTGTTATACTTTAAATAGATCTGTTGTTGCATCTTAAAACACTACAACATTTAAATCCCACTTCTTTAACTAATGGCGTCAGAGGACGATATACAATTTTTTGTCAGTGACAACGTATAGACTATAGACGCATGATTTTGTTTTGCTACTTTATGAACTCTTGTCCAAAATTGATTAAACTAAAATGTTAAATCAAACAACCCATTTGTATTAGTTCACTCCCTTACCCAAAAAGAATTGATAACAAAATTGATAGGCAATCAGATCATTAGCAGTATTGACATTAAAATAATGGCAATAAAATAATTACAAAATTAGTCACAATATAAGGTTTGGTTATAAGGTCAATTGCAGGGGCTTTTCTGTACTTAAGCCACACATAGAGTGCACTGCGTTAGAACCATGACATTTGGTAAATGTCACGACTCGTCCTCAGTTGTTTTATTATATGTAAGTTGTCATGGTTTCTGTCCGTCTGTGTACTCGCCCCTCCCTTCCCGTGTCAACTCACAATCAATGTACTGATCACAGTCACCTGCCTCTCGTTACCTGTCTCGTATTTAAGTCCTGTCTGCGTGTCACTCCCCTGTCGGATCGTTGTTAATGTCATGATGTCTTTTGTCTCACGTCTCTGTTCAGTTTCTGTTGTTGGGCTAGTTAGTAAGTTACGTCAGTCTGCCGAGTCTGTTAGTTTGTTTTCGCCAATAAACCCTGGTCCAAGCTGCACTTGGTCGACCTGCTCCATTCCTTTCGTGACAGTATATAAAAAATTAAACGGGAGCAATTTATTTAACCATGTACTCTACTGTACTCACGTTATTGTTAATCAATATTCAAATGTAAATCCATCAAAGTCATCACCTTCTGTATCCGAATTAAAGAGTTAGGCAAGTTCACCATTAAAAATGACAGGCTCCCTCTCACCAGTGTCTCATCGTTGTCATGTTGCTCTTCGGCAATGGCAATGGCAATTGTGCCTCGTAAGCATGTCTCTTTGTCGATGCCATTTTAGAGGGTCCTAATAGTGTTTGCTTTGCACAAACTGATAGTATTTATTCATCAATTGCGGCGTATTATGTAGAGTTCTCTGATTGGTTTACCGCCCTGGTTTACATGTTTAATTCATGTCCTGTGATTGGTTCATTGGGTCTACATATTACGTCTATATATTATGTCCCTGTGGCGGCAGCCAGACAACATTTACAGATTTTGGAATTCGGTCCACACAAAAGGTGTACCTTATTAAAAGCCGGACCTTCGATTTTTGAGAAAATTCGGAGATAAAAAGGCTTTTAAGTGTGCCTTATGGTGTGGAAAATATGATCATTCCATGGATAGTTTCTGCCTGTATTTCATTTGAAGATGTAAGAATTGCTTCTCAGGGTTACTGTTTGGAGGTACAATATACTGCTCCCACTTCAGGAAAGTTTCCCAAAAGTGTTGAGGTCAAGAAATGAAGGTAATCGTGAATAATCTCTTAGACTCACAGTAGCCTAAGCTTCAATGGTATGTTTCACTGTGTGGGATGGTGCATTTGCATGATAATTATTTTACTGCGAATATAACATCTTGTTATACAATGGCAGAAAATGATCAGTTAGAAACTTAAGATATTTTCTATGAGCAATTTTCACCCTTTGAAGGTTCCTTAGACTCCAAAGAACCAAACAGCTTTGAATGACTGCTTGCTGCTCCATCTGTAGCTTTTTAACATACTTTTATCCAAATAAATATTTTTGCTCTTTGAATCACACATTTTTCACAGCCCAAATGAGGGCGAGATTCATTAAGAATTCACTGTGGCTGCTGATAGTGGCTTTCTTAATTGTGCTTCATTTACTCTGGCAGTTTGCTCGTTCTTAATGTCTTATCCACAGAAAAAATATTCTAATCACATATACTAGCACACAAAATTTGACAGCTGAATGCCATTTGCGCCTGTTTACCCACCAAATGTACACATTTGTCGTGTACCAAATGTCTTTCACTCAATTCAAATCACAACTCAAAACACACTTGTCATTTTGATGTTCCACTTTATTTTTTTGTTTTTTGTTTTTTGCAGTCATTCCAATTCTTACTGTTCTTTTAATAAATATATTGTAACATTGTACGGTTAACTGCCGTCTTTTGTTGTACGAAATTATCAGGTCGACAGAGGTCGGGAGGGAATAGTTTTATGCAAATAACCGGTTTGAATGTTAGATGAATGGATGGATGTCTTGTGTATGTTGGACTGAGAATTTTCCCCCACATTGCTCTGGTAACAGGTGAAGAGGCTAACTACTAACACCACTTTTACGCCAGCTTTTTCTGTAGGTGTTATTGCGCACCCAAAACTGTGTGGCTATTAGCACTGGTGTTAGGATGGTGCTCAAAGATAGTAGCTAATCCATCCTCCACCTCGCCTATCCTCGGGTCGCAAGGAGTTAAAGCCTATTTTTGTTTGAACTGTAATTTAAACCTCTTTATGGATGACACATTGACAACAGTACATATTAATAGAGACATAATTCATTGTTTTCTTGGTGTATGACTGAAACTGTTTTGGTCCAAGGAAAATACAGACTGGTTTGGCATTCTCCTCCTACCGACATGAGGAAGAACTCCTACTGTCTTGTTACATGCCCTCAGCTGGACACAGGCCGTAAATCGAAATTAACAAGCAGCTCTCTGGGGGTCATGTAGGGGCTAGCTTTTGATTAATTAAAGATCAGAGGAGGGTGGACGGCTAGTTGAGGTAAGAAAAAAATGAGCCCAGACAGAGGATACTGTGTAAAATAAAAGCAAAACAGGAGGACTGCAAAGACAGAGATACTGTGTAAAATCAAATCAAAGCAGGAGTACTAACCCCCCAAAAGAGTGAGATGAGAAAGGAAATGGTTTCTATGTAATCAGGGGAGGAGAGCTATAAAGGCAGATATGGCATGAGCTGACTTGAGTCTCCCACACACTCTCACACATAGTATGCATCATGCACATAAAGTACTTGCAGTGATATGCTTGAGCCTCAGTGGATGTTCTTACAGTCAAATTTCAAATTCACCTTACCTTTTTTAATACCCAAATATGAGAGAACTTGGGAGTGTGCTTTCTTAATAGAATATAAAATATCTAAATAGGTTAATATTGCTTCTTTTGATGGAATATGAGCTATGCCAATAAGGATGTATGATGCGGGAGGGTCAAATAAAATTTGTCTGATGGGCCCATGCCATGCACCAAATCCAGAAGTGTCAGGAGTGTAACCAAGGTATGTTAGACACAATGAAAGTCGGTGCATGACTAATACTGTATACTGTATGCTCGTAATCAAAGCTGTTCTCACTGTTCAACAAAAACAACGTCCAAATCCATCACATTGATTCAATTTAAGTCAATTTATCCACTAATCCTGTTCAGGGGAAAGATAGACTAAACCATGAACTGGTCGCCAATTAGTAACAGACCACCATTTAGACTCACATCCACACCATCACTGAGAAGGAACTGAACCCACGCTGCCTCCACCAAAGTCAACTACACCATGAGTGGAAAAATATGAGTCAATATAAGTGAATATAATGGTTCAAATTAACACAATGCATTGTTTTCTGAATGGTGTGCTCGCACATTCCAAAAACATGCATGGTTGCTGAATTGAGCACTTTAAATTGTCCTTAGGTGCATCATGCACATAAAGTACTTGCAGTGATATGCTTGAGCCTCAATTGTGTAGTTGTTCGTCTATATGTGCCCTATAATTGTCTGGCAACTAATTCAGGGTGCACCCTGCCTACTGTCCAAAGACCACTGGAATAATAATAATAATAATAATAATGATAATATCCATCCATCCATTTTCTGAACCGCTTAGTCCCCACGGCGGTCGCGGGTGCGCTGGAGCCTATCCCAGCCGTCAACGGGCATTAGGCGGGGGACACCCTGAACCGGTTGCCAGCCAATCGCAGGGCACACAGAGACAAACAACCATTTGCACTCGCACTCACACCTAGGGACAATTTGGAGTGCTCTATCGGCCTACCAAGCATGTTTTCTGGGATGTGGGAGGAAACCGGAGTGCCCGGAGAAAACCCACGCGGGCCCGGGGAGAAGCCTTTTAGCCTTTTAGCCACAGGCTATGTTGATGACGAGATATTCCTTTGAGTCAATCAATGTTTTATTTTGAATGTCATCATCCTGATGCTCTGACGTCATTATCTTGTACATTTAGAGAAAGCTTTCAGCCAAAATAAGGCTGGGTGAGTAGACCACTGAGGATCAAACACTGAAGGTGGTAGAGTTCGATATTTAGATAGACTGGTAAATGGTTGGCCTTTCACAGTCACACAAAACATAGTTTGAACCAAAAATCAATTCATCATTTGCTACAGATACTTAGGAAACTGTTTTTCTCTTGAAAGTTAGCAGTTTAGATCATACCTACTGAAATAAATCTCCTTTTGCTGACATGATTAGTTTTATAATGATCCCAATCTCAAATCTCTCCGCAAGCAAGACACCATACACCAGGTGTGTTAGGCTCACTTTTGTCGCGGGCTGCATCGTAGTCAGTTTCCTTCGGAGGGCCATCATGACTGCCAAATAAATGTATGAACGCCTCATTTTATATATAGTATAAGCTACAAAACAAACTGACAAATAATTTGTTTTCAAATTAGACTAGTGGAAACTTTGCAAATATTTTAAAAAGATAATTTTTTAAAGTGAAGACAATTTGCAATTTCAGTAATGAATTAGATACACAATTTGTCTTCGCGGGCCACAGAAAATAATGCGGCGGGCCGTATCTGGCCCCCGGGGCTTGAGTTTGACACCTGTGCCATACACCATATTTTAACACTTTTCACTGGTGCTACCTTCAACATCCCCCCTCCCCCTTCAATCCAATTTATCTGTTCTCTTACCCTGATTCGAGAAGCAGGTTTTACACCCAGAACAGGTAGGGTGCCAATATAAACTTGTAAACTAACAACCTCGATGTTTATCTATAAAATGAACATATGCAAGACCCCACCCTATCTTCGTTCTCTTCTCATCATACATACCACAACATATTGCATGCCACAGAGCATCCTGGGAATGAAAGAGTTCTATTCAAGTAGTTTAATCAACATCTTTGTTCCAAAAGTCCGCACTACCTCTGTTCGATCTTTTCAAGTTTCTGACCTAAGCAACTGTAACATTTTGCAACAAATAACAAACTTCCCCTCATTCACCTCATTATTACAAATTAAAGATGGTGAAATATACCGCACGATTGCTGCGCTTCAAGTATTTAGAGACAGCTATATTTAGGACATACAAATAAATGTACAAAGACGGTCATGAAACAATACACAGTGGGAGTGCTCAACAGTGCTGCAATACTAATAACTAAATTGTGCAAATGATGCAATCACAGAGCTACAGCAACAAATACCGTAATAAAGGCCCCATAGTGATGTGCAAAATACATCAAAGTGTCAATATAAAATTATGAGACATGAATAGTGCTGGCCTGAGGTAGGGGAACTGGAAAAGGTTGTGTGATGGATTGCATGAGTCAAAGTGCATTATTTTCCCCTTATCAAATGTTTTTTAAAGTGCTACTTGTGAGTCCAAATAATCACCACAGAATATTACATAGTAACTGCTGATGAATATGTTTCATGAAATTAATGGGTAGCAGAACAATTGTGGCAAGCTCCTTCAGGCCTGCACATAAAATGACGTGGGAGGCCTAATCTTGACCCCTGTGGAAAAGACTTTCAGAAAGGAGGGAGCAATGAATTCTAGGCCAGAAACCTTCTTGATATTCAGGCTTTTGAGAAAGATGAGCAGTGAAACACAATCTGTTCTTCAATGATTAGAGCAGGTTAGGTAGCAGGAGGGGAAGTCAGAGGTGTGATAGCAGCTTTTGATGAGGATGGTTATGTGGCAAGTGAATACGTTCTTCTCAAACTTACAGTCCAAAATATCCAAATTGTGGCATGGTGGTCAACTGGTTAACACATCTCCCTCACAGTTCGGTGATCGTGGGTTTTTATTCAGACTGCCGTGTGGGTTTTGCATGTTCTCACTAGTATATGGGTACTTTGGTTTTATTTCACATTGCAAAAACATGAAACGATCATGATTATTTCAATCAGATATGTTGGAATAGGGAGATATCCAAACAGCCGGGATATGGTTCTTAAGGATCCTTAGTTCCCTACCACTGCTCTTAAGTTGTGCAGTCCTGCAAATGTAGCTTTGCTTCATTGGTCGATTTTTCGATTTCCTCAGTGATTAGACCCATAGGCTTTTCATATTTAAATGTGTGCCTCTAAAGCTTATTGTCGTTATTAGGTCGATTACACAGTGATCAGACGAATCCAAGGTTGCACAGGGAATAGAGCATCTTCAGGGTAATGTCGCAGTGATCTAGAATGTTGTTCTCTTTCGTGGGACAGACATTATGCTGCTTATGTTTTGGAAATACCCATTTTAGCTTCAATCCAGTTAAGCAGAATGTGTCTGTAGCAAGTCACTTCCATTAGCCTGAGGTGGAATAAAAACATCGGCAAAAACTCCTGCAGTGAGTGGATTAGCTTCCCCATTGGAAAACCTTCACCAGAATGTCTGTCCTCCCGCTCTCATGGACAATGCTTCTCTTGTCTATTTACCAGGAAACATACGTAAAGTGCAGCTGCTCCCTCAGTCATTATACTGCAAAAAATTTATAGAGCGGATTTGTAAAAGTTGGCAAAAAAAGGCCCAGAGCAGACATCCTGAAGGCATGTCCTCCCATGTGTGAGTGACTGGTGCAAGGTCACCAAAACCAAAGAAAAATGATGAAAAAAAAAAGACAACAGTCCTTCTGGGTGTACTATCTGCATTGCTGTTTTGGAATCTACACCGGATGTTGTAGATGAAGTAAATCTCTAATTTGATCCTGGCATATTTAAAAATTATGTTTGAGTGAATTTTTAACTTCCATTTATTTAAAAGGTATGTGGTATTTTTTTTTAGTGTCCTGTCAATCAAAACATCCATAATACAAACAATATCTGGAATTTAGTGGGAGATCACGAGTCATCAATTTGCAGACTAAAGAACAAAAAAATAAGAATTAAATAAGTAACATTGCTTACTTGGAATGCATTGAGAGCACTGAAGATATAGGCAATTACAACAGACAGGTGGACCAGTAAACCACATAGCCAGGTTAGGCCCAGGACGGGCAGGAGGATGAGAACAGGTCGCGTAACAGCCCTGCAAACAAGGTAGAACATGCACTAATAATGAACTAAAAGCAGGTCTAATAGGTCTAATTAAATGATGATAATAAAAAAATATAATATATTTAAATCCTTTCTAAATGTCTCAGTGCCAATGGTGATTTCTCTTTGGTTACCATTTATGCAAGTCTCAGGAACCAGGATTCCAACTATTTTAAAAGACTGGAAAGTTTTCTTGTAAAATACTTCTTTAAACCCTCTAAAATTTCTTTGAACATTTCTTTTGCAGTCAGTTTTTCAATACTCGTAGAGCTTATACATCCCCTAACCTTTTTAAGGGATGAGGCAAAAACGGTTTCTTTTGTTCAAACCACAATTGTTGTTACACTGCTGCACCTGGGGAAGATTGAGTTTTCAGAAAGTGCTGTTTCTGCAAGGACAAAGCCAGAACTCACTTTACTCTCTTTTATGTTCAAAATTCATTTCCATCTCCAGAGTGTGCATAACACTTCAGCGCTGGCACAGACTTTTAGCCTGTTTGTGAAGGAATGAAGAGACACAATAATTGTGGGGATGATGTCTTGGTACGTTTCATCTTAGGTTGAAGGACATTTGGCTGAATGGGAGAACAGAATATAATGTCTCCACACTCATTAGACTTAGCAATATGTCCCACGTTGTATGCAAAAACAACCGGGGTTATTTTCTAGGCTCTGGGTAGGTTGATAAGGTTGATACCACACCAAACTCTTCTCAGCATACCTTTTTAGATCTTGATACCCAACAATGTTCCCACAAATAATACGTGGTTTCTAGTAGTCTTCCATCCATCCATCCATTTTCCGAACCGCTTAATCCCCACGGGGGTCGCAGGTGTGCTGGAGCCTATCCCAGCCGTCATCGGGCAGTAGGCGGGGGACACCCTGAACCGGTTGCCAGCCAATCGCAGTAGTTTTCATAATGTCAAAATATACTTATTTTTGTGACAATGGACTAATTGTTATGTCCAGAACACACTGTTTATTTATGTCCACTGTATATTTATATTGCATTCCACTATAAAGTAATCCCTCATTTATCGCGGATAATTGGTTCCAAAAAACACCCGCGATATGTGAAATCCGCGAAGTAGGGTCACCCGCTCATGTGTGCATTTTTTGTGTGTCAATAAATGTATATGAAATCATTTAAGTGCATATTTTATTATTAGAAAATTAAATAATTGTTTCAAACATGTAAATAATACATTAATAGTATAAATAACATACAGAAAATTGTGTATAAATATTGAAAATATAAATATTATACGTGTGTGCGTGTAACATGTTAACAAGAAGAATCGGAATCAAACTGCTGCCTAGCTTCCTTAGCCTGCAGTCTAAAATAACTGTAAAGAGCTAACAATCATCAAAAAAAGCAAATGCGTATTATTCCATCTTGTAGTTTGATGTTGGTTTTCTCCGTACCACGTCAAGACAAACAATTACAACTAAGACATGTTTTGTATGTCTAAATCCATATGTGTTTGATTCAAATTGAACATAAAGGTCCTTTCCTCATAACCTACCTGAAATACGGTACATGAGTAACATGCAGTACATTCTGACAATTACTTGACCTTTCTATTCACTGTTTGCCTCATAACCTAGACTTAAGACAGTGGTTGTGTTTATGTGGTTGGGCCTAATATAAATATTACATTTAGTGTTAAGCATTATACACAAAGAGTATCTTGTACTTGGACCAGGTGTTAAACTGATAAGGCCAAACAACTCCCACAGAAGACTCCCGAACCAAAGCTCATAATCTCTCCACTGTCTCTATTGAACATAGTTTTCTGGAAAACAAGGAAACCTCATTTTTGTGTGTGTAAGAGTTTGTTCTCCACTGGAAGAAAGACATAAGCCTACACATAGCTTAGACAAAAGTGTGACAAGAAAAAGCATGTCAGGGATGACTAGCATTGCCATTGTCACTTACCAGGTAAGGTCAAAGGTCTGCATTTTTGATGCTGAGCTTGGACTGAGCATCTTTGCGCGACGACGGGCGCTGGAAACTGTCACCATGACAACCCGACACAATACAACTGAATTGACCTGAAAATAGAAGCCAGCATCAGCATCGTTTAAAACAAAATGGTCGCATAGCTCAACTTGGTCTGAAGCTCACATTGTGAGACATGAGAAAGCTCTGCTTCACATGAATACTTTCAACACAATCACAGATTGTTTTGTCTTCTGCATTGAGCATTTCTTCATATTAATCTCTAATGGACTCTGAAGCTCACGCTAGAACATTTTGCATTAGGGGTCAAAGGCAAACAATTGTTGAAGTGCTGTTAAGCAATACACAGAACCCTGAAACACATCTCCATGACCACAATCTGGCACCCTAAAATCTATTGTTAATGCAGTACATCATAAAACTACCCTATTGCATACATAACCACACCATTTCATTTTTTTACATCTTTATGCACTGAATAAAAAAATATTTTGCATGAGATCCATCCATCCATTTTCTGTACCACTTGTCCCCACGGGGGTCGCGGGCGTGCTGGTGCCTAACACAGCAGTCATTGGGCAGTAGGCGGGGGAACCCTGAACTGGTTGCCAGCCAATCGCAGGGCACACAAAGACGAACAACCATCCGCACTAGCACTCACACTTAGGGGCAATTCTGGAGTGCTCAATCAGCCTACCGTGCATGTTTTTGGGATGTGGGAGGAAACCGGAGTGCTCAGAGAAAACCCATGCAGGCACGGGGAGAACATGCAAACGCCACACAGGGGGGGCCAGAGGTGGAATCGAACCCGCACCCTCCTAACTGTGTGGCAGATGTGCTAACCAGTGCAGCCTTGCATGAGATTTATTTTTTGAAATTTTATTCACACATGCACACACAAATACTCATACATCGGGATTAAATGGAGCCACATACCGCCAAAACAAATATCACAGGTCCCACAAAAGACCAGATTGTGCCAGTCTTCAGATTGAGCCAGCAGTGACCATCCGCCTTGTAGTCATTCACCGTAGCCGCCAGTGTTACAACAACTATTAGAACAGGAAGTCCTACAAAATAATTCAATAAAAGCATATTATGAATAGGTGTGAGGCTAGAATAAATTATGCAACATGTTTAAACATATTTACAGAACAGTGACTGCTTCGGCATCTCATGATTGGACTATTTAGTCTGTTCTTCCTCGCTAAGCCTATTTTGTCTAACACTCGGCACATCTGCATTCAGAGCTACAGGAAACATCTCAATATTGTTGTGCTTATTCACATTCTGTTCTCAGCTTCTTATGTGATACAACACATAGTGACAAAATTAAGTAGATGAACGTGGACAGCTGCGGGATGTTTTACAAGTTCTACAGATTGGCTTAAGGTTAAAACACAACAATTGCATCTTCTTAATTTCAACAAAGCAAGAGGACTTTTTACGAATTCATGTTAAAATAACGTGTTTGTGTGTGTGTGTGTGTGTGTGTGCGCGTGTGTGTTGGTGCATGTGAGTGTGTGTGTGTGTAGGTGTGTGTAACCGATACCATTTTTTACTTTAAGGCTCTGACCAATAGTGATGTAAGAGTCTGGTAAATCGGACTATACAGTCTTTAGCCACATTCTCTAAAAGTGAAAAGAGGAGCGGCACTTTTCTGACTCCATCCTGAATGATCAAGGTTCCTACATTCTCTTGTTTGTCGAGCTTCGACATACTGCGAAAGAAATTTTGTTCCACAACTTCTACTTCCAGCTGAGTCCACAGTCAAGCATAGACAGGCTTGACCTTATGTCAGCAACCAAACTTCTGTTGTTTGTCATTTTTATATGGACTGACTGTAAACATAGCAATTTAAAAAATATTTGTTAACTGCGTTGATGGAAAGTGTAGTAAGAACTTAATTATGTATGACTGTATGCGCTTACCCCAGCCAATGATATAGTACAATTTCATTCTGCGGTCTTCACTGATGTTGACGGACACGACTTTGCTCCACAATAGCAAACCTTCAACCAGCATCCAGGAAAAAGAGGCCATGAAGAAGAGATGGAGCAATGCAGTTACCACAAAACAGGCACCCTGCAGCAATCAAAGTGGAGAATTGTCAACAGTTAAGTAGTCTTTAACTGCCTTTTTGGCTGTTCCGTGTTTGTTTAACAGCATTGCAATCACCATCGCTGCTGTGTGCCACATACTGCACCTAAAGCAACAGTTTTTCATACAAATTTGTAGGCCTTGTGTTTGGCATGTGAAGCCCTTTGATACATTTGTGAGATTAAGGGCTATTTAAATAAACTTGACTTGACTACAGTAGAAGCTTAATTTATCAGACTCTGGCTTTATTTGACAGAAAAAAGTTTTCAGTCCACTCAAAAGGCTTTACGTACATACGTAGGCACCTTGCAGTGGTCGCTGCTTGGGCCCTAAAAAGTAAATTGTTGTAATCTATACAGATTCAATCAACAATCCTAATATTTGGTGACAATAGTCTGTCTTATTACATTTCTTATGTTTTTGTCATTTTGTTAGATATTGATTCTGAACAGCTCCAGATTATTTACGTGGTCTTTTTGCATGTCGTTACAGTATATTGTGTTTCTATATCATATTGACAGCTTCAATGTTTGCAATGTGATGGTGGTGGCAATAGGAGGGGGACTGAATCCCCCACCAAAGGCCCAGTTACCGAATACACAGCCCGCCACTTGTGAATTAACAGTATAGTCACATTCTGAATGCATTTCATTGAAGCAATGCAAGTTAATTTGAGTTCCGATTAAAGACTGACATTGGTCATGTCTGCACCTCACTCTGCAAGCATGATCAATTGACCCACACTGTAACACTTAGGCTAGAAGGCGAGACCTTAGCTGAAGTGTGCACAAGCACAACTTAACTGTCAGAAATCTTCATAGAGTGATCGGACCACACATCTTCAACCGCACAAAGGGCTGCAAATCTTTTTTCAATCAATGCTTCCACTGTTTTTTCATGTTTAACTGAGGTGCTACTGTGTGTTAAAAGCATTCTGTAACCTTCTTTCCCATAAAATATGAGATTCAAAGATGGTTCATTTTAAAGTGATTCAATTTGATCAAATAGAATTTTAGTGTATTGTGGTTCAGTTCTATAGTGGAGCGATACAATGAGTTTCTTGTTGTCATTTTACAAAACGACTGAACATATTAGTAATGTAAAATCTTTTTCAAACAGATATGTGGGTCCAATATTTCATTTTCAATGTAGTATTGTAGTTGAGTAATAGTCACAAATAAAGAATAAAAAACGACCATTGCTTTTATCGGCGCTCACTTTTTTTTTTTAACACTTTTGCCTTGTCACAAACGCTTGCTCCTGTTTCCATGGTAACACAAGCCATACTTGACATTCGCCATGCAACAGAGGAGATGCTGAGCAATGGCTTACTGTCTGAAGACAGGACTGCCTCCTCAAAACAGGTACATTTCAGATGGGCTTAAAATGTGGACATAAAGCAGCTGATTCTTAAAAACTATATTTAATATTTTAACATTTTCACAGACATGATAGTGTTGTAAATTGTGAACCAATTGCAAAATATCTCATTTAAATTACCTTTTAAAAACAGCAGTATTATTAGCATGTCTCCGATCAGAATTGGAGTGTTTTGTCATTTTCTCAGACCCTCACAAAATAACAAGAAATGTGTTGATCACGTGATTGTTTTGGCTACTTTTAGTTCTAGGTTCAAACTCTTGTGTTTGTAAATTTAATTCTCTATTCACTCCAGTCATTTGTTTTATCTTGTGTTCTACCCAATCATGTCATCTGTGTGACCAGACAGACTACCGTATTTTCCGGACTATAAGGCGCACCGGACTATAAGGCGCACCTTCAATGAATGGCCCATTTTAAAACTTTGTCCTTATATAAGGCGCACCGGACTATAAGGCGCACCATTAATGCATCATGTCAGATTTTTAATCCAAATCAAATCATTCTCCATTTTATCTTTTTTATTTCAACTTCAGACGCAACAAATCACAAAATAATGATCCATAGTCTTTTTGATTCATGATTCATTTACTTATGATTGATTTCATGACATAATGCTTCGGGCCAGTTTAAATTTAGGAATTTGGTCCATATATAAGGCGCACCGGACTATAAGGCGCACTGTCGGCTTTTGAGATAATTTTAGGTTTTTAGGTGCGCCTTATAGTCCGGAAAATACGGTACTTAGTTCACCCATTTAAACTGATTTGTATGACATTCTGATTTCCATCTTTTTATACTTTGTGCATGGTGAATTGTTTTTTTTTTTTAAAAAAACCCAAAGTATTCTTCAATTGTTGTCAACCTCGTGCAACTTGCACTGCATTCTGTGACAAAATCATGACGCATTCTCACCTCATTGGCAGACGCCCAGTCACTGCACATTAACAGCAACTCAGCAATGCTGAGAGCAACAATCAGGTTCTTATGGACAGTGGTGCGATCTGATTTCGGAACCCTATATAAAGGCAAACACAAATATGATGAAGGAAAATGAATATCATTTTGAGACTGTAAGTACAATATTACATTGTTGTCAAAGATCTAATTGATTGATCTAAGATTCATTGGGATTGTTGAGTATTTAAAAAAGAAATTCTCAGAAGCTCTTCAACAAACCTGCCTGATTTTTTTTCAGATGTGAATCCGGTGAGGTTTTTTGAAATGCTTTTCAACCTCTGCTCTTTAAAAGGTGTGCTCTGTGATATTTGTGACTCACCCTACAGCAATGAAGAGGATGAAGGTGAAGAGGAGGCCACACAGAGACACTCCACAGCCAATGAACGTCAGTACTTGCAAAGCTTTTTTGTTTTCTGGGCTTGGCTAAAACGCACACACACGCACACACGCATCCCCCACATATAGTACGTAAATCTATGAGCTGAAAATAGAAGCCAACGCAGATGAAAAAAAAATCCTGAATAAACACAGTGAAGGTTACCTGGGCTTCATAGACCTGTAGTAGCAATGCAAAATTGGTGGTGTGATTGCAGTAGCACACAGTGTAGCCATACTGTTTGGAAACGACCTCACATCCTTTGGTATTCCACCACCCACCAGCCTCTGGACTAAATAGAGACAGATACGAATTTATCTTAACACATACAGGAATGGGAAGAATGGACATTTTCCAATATCTTGAATAGTTAGAGGCATTGTCATTGTTCTGATCTTACAGTGAGATAGCTTTGGTATTGGAAAGCTATCCAAAATTCCAAATGACTTTGTTCCAAAGTGTACTTACGTGAGATTAAAATCCCAGAAAGCACACACTGGATCATATACAGCACCAGCAGAATTCTATTAGATACATAGACCGAATATGAGATATGTTATCATTAAAAAAAGAATTGTGAACACTGTACTCCAATGTCCTCACTTGCACTTTGTGACGGAGTTGAAAGTGGACTGCTGTGCTGACGTGCTGGTTGTCTCCCAGGACTGTGGTGGATATGACAGAGGAGCCCATGATCGTACCCAAATACCTAAAGCGCAAACATTTATTTCATGACTCGTAATACTGTGACAATGCTTACACCTACAAATACATTAAATTATTGCCGAGTAAAAATCTAATGTAATATACGAATGAAGTATAAAATATGCAATTCCTTCTTTCAAAGTCTTGCTCATGTGGGGATAGAAATCTGTTTAAGTGTATCATCAAACTGAAAGTACAATGCAATGATTATGGCCCACAAGAGGATGAAGAAAGAAAAAAAAAGAAATTAACTACTATATGTATTCTTGTAGGATACCTTTGGCTGCCATCCGTGACAGTCGGAACCATGCTGATGTTTCCTTCAGGGTTGAAAAGAGGCCGCAGAGAACCATACCAAGTGTTGACCAGGGTGAGTTTATGGAATCCTGTCCATTAAGCACAGTAACAGAATAAAAAGATATCCCTGGATTTCACCACAACAATAAATGAAACAATCCAATAAAGTATTACTTCAGCATTATTTATTATTTAGACAAATATTTGTTGCAAAACCCATCTGCATTTTATTGCCCAATCTTAGATGGAGAAAACATGAATGCAGACTACACATTCTCACATATGTTCATAGTGGATGCATTCACCTGTACAGCGGAATGTCTCAGTTGCAAACAAAATGATGTGACTGCATAGTAAATCCGAATATGCAGTTGGCTTGAGTGAATGTAAAGCGAAAGAAAACGATTGGCTATTGGAGGGTTCAGTCTACCTTTGTTAAGGAGATCCTGGACTTTTTGATGTGGAACTGTAATACAGTCGGAGTTGGAATGTTTCTCATTCTCAGGGCCGCAGAAACTCGTTCCTTTGGATGACTCATGAAGCTGCTGCTGCTGCACTGCTAATTCTGTAAATATCAGGAGAGGTTGAAAGCAGATCTCAGGTGGGACATGTGCTGAAGTAGATTTTTCGGATATCTGTACTGCAGTTTTATTTTTATAAGACTTTTTACTTGAATGTGTGAATAATGAACTGAGGCGGCTGTGGCTCAGGCAGTAGAGAGGGTCGTTCAGAAGCGATTCGAACCTAGCTCTGTCCGATTCACATGTTGTATGTCTTGAGCAAAACACTTCACGCACCTTGCCTCCAAGTAGTCATTGGAAATGAGAAAGTGTTCTCAATTGACTTAGTGAATACATTGAAAGACAAAAAAACAAATATCTTCTTTTTTGTTAAAACAGGTGTGTTGTGGTTTTCAATCTCTGCAAAGGCTGACGCAATGTAAAAATGATGTGAAGCGAGAGACGTAAAAACAGATTGAACTCTTGAGATATTGAGGTGGACAGCACTGACATGTACCATTACTAATGGCAACTAATCCAGAGAGACAAGATATTTCCCATCCATGGTGTTGCATCTTGTGCCATCCTGAAAAACACGGGCTTTGAGTATGAAAAAAATCTGTCTCGTCTGAAGAAATATATTTTAAAAGTATTTGTGCTATAATTACTCAATCATCATCAGCTAAATTGTCATTTAAACCACATACATTGTGCTAGTCAACAATATAGGCACTATGTAAATTGATAACGTTTTTTGCAGGCAGAGAAGGTTGTGTTTACTTTAAAACTTAAGTACATTTTAGATTCTCTACTTTTCTACTCACAGGAGTTTGAAATATTTTTTGGGATCAGTACGTCTACTTTCACCTGTCTCTGTACTTCTGCTTAAGTACAGAGTACCAGCGCTTTTGCTACGCCTGGGAAAAAAAAAAGAAAAGAAAAAAAACGGGTTCCTGAAAATGTGTGAGAGGACATCGGTGGGCTTAACTACACCGATTTCTGGCAGGGCTATGGTTAGCCCCACCCACCCCACCACCAGAAACTATTTAAGTTGCGTTGCTTGAGTCCCCTATCGCCATCGTGTGACACTCACTGATGTTGGGGCTATGAAATGTCAGGTGATCTCTCTCTGCCATCAACCCGGGGCTTAAGCTGGCCACCATCCGGTCAATACTCTTCACCACATCCATGGGACCATTCACCACCTGGAACACATGCAACACTGCCACATTACCAATCACCCTGTCTTCTACATTATACTAAGCTCAGCTGTAGAGCTGTATGAAAGCATGCAGTTACACAGAATATTGTGGCATCAGACCATTATATCAACTAATAATGGAACACAATATGGAGTTGATATCATCTTAAAACAGCTTCCAGCATCAAATTTGATCATTAAAGTGACGGTCAGTTTATGTATTTTTCAATCAGGGAAATGAAAATTGTTTCCATTTTCTATTTAATCCATTCATGTTGGAGAAACAACACAACTAGTAATGCCTTGAAAAACGGCCACTTTTAATTTGGAATATGGCCATGCCCTCGTCCCCTCCATTCATGTCTCGGTGGGAGTCACAGTAGGGACTGATTTATCAATTCAAAATCATTGCACAGAGCTTTTTGGGCTGATGATTAACACCACCAAAATGTATATGCACATTCCTTCTGATCTCCACCTCAACCTATAAAAAAATCAGCACAATAGTCTTTATTCTGTGGAGGTGATAGTCGGTTTTACTCATAGCAGTTGACGTTAAGTAAATCCGGAATATTGTATAGAACGCGTTTATATTTCCACACGTTGAAGTGTTGGAAGGTGCATATGAATTTTGGTGGTAATTAATCACCTTTTCAGACACTAGGTGACAATAAAACGTGACATACCAAGCCAGGAAACAATACGCATTGCAATGCTCGCCTACCTGCCTCCAGTGACATAGGGTCAGAGGGAAAAAAAAACAGAAAGCCAGCTCCAAATATGGGAGGTGTGTCATAAATCTCATCCCCAAAAAGCCCTTAAATTACCACAGATTCTTTTAGTGGCATGATTTTTAGTGGTGACATCATTTTTACAGACAGCCCTATCATATAAGTGCCCACGTTCAGCCTCGTGAAGTGTCTCTTTAATTAATATTCAAAGGCCATTATTTATTAATTAAGAAGTATTTAACAGTATTTTTAACCTCGTACTCCATCGCAACCGAAAATTTTCTCATCTCAGACTCTAAGTACAGTTTGGCTGAATAACACTCACAGAGTCCAATGGATAAGCCTCTAATGCAGGGGTAATCGTACATTTTTACATTGTCAGTTTTGAAACCACTCATTCTTAACACAATGATCAGGAGAGCTGAACCTTGGATACAGCTAGGGGCAGTGTGGCAAGGAGGCGGTTACAGCATGGAAACAGTTTGTCAAAGAGATGCTCATCTATTGAATCTGGGCTGAGATGGCCTTGGAGTGTTGAGAGGCCTGGGGGAAGGGAGGCAAGTGCGAATATGAACACACTTGCCATGGGTTGCCTCCTTATGGATCCACGAGCACATAGGTGTCAAACTCAAGGCCCGGGGTCCAGATACGGCGCACCAAATTATTTTATGTGGCCCGTGAAGACAAATTGTGCATCGACTTCATGTCAACACTAAAATTACAAATTGTCTTCACTTTAAAAAAATAGAACAAATGCTAGAAATGTTTATTAGCATTCATCTTTTTAAAATATTTAAACAGTTTTTACTAGTCTCTGATTTCAAAACTAGTTATTCAGCCTATACAGTATACAATATAAGGCATTGACATAATAACATCATGATATCATAATGGCCCTCCGAGGGAAACTATGACTACAATGCGGCCCGTGACAAAAGTGAGTTTGACACCCCTGCGCACATCACGGAATTATTATTATTATTAGCAATTCATCCATTTTCATTACTGCTTATCCTGTTCAGGGGGGGTGCTGGGACCTATCCCACCTGACATCGAGCAAAAGGCAGACTACACCCTGAACTGCATGCCAAGGGCAATTATTATTATTATTAATATTAATCACAGGCTGAACAGAATATTGGGAAGCATGTGGGCCTTACAGGTTATCGGCGTTTAAATCTTCGATTAAGCATCTTAGTACGGAGTTTGCATGTTCTCCCTGTGTAAAGATTTTTTGCTCCTAACTTCCTCCTCCCACTTCATGCATGTTTGGGTGAATTGAAGATGTTAAACTTCCCGTAAGTGTGAATATGAGTGTGAATAGTTTGTATGTGCCCTGCGAATCTGTGGCTTAGTGCCAACCAGTCTACCGTGCATCTCGCCCAAAGTTACTGAAACAGACTCCTGGTACTGGCAACACTAAGGAGGACAAGTTGTGTTGAAAATGTGGATAGAAAATAGATAAGAATCATATAACGCTTTTCACTACACTGAAAAATGCTGTGGAAAAAAAGCACAGTTGTTTCTTTATTTATTCTATCAATCTGTGTGAATGTGAGTTTCTGTGCCGTTTTTTTAATGTAATCTTAGTTTGTAGGTTTCATGTAGAGAAATCCTAAAAGTGTGAAAATATTTGAGCCAGAATATGTTTTGATCCAGAAATAAGCAGCTTGATAATGCAAATGATGGCGGTGTTCACTTGTCCCTGATAATCACCAGTAAATCCATTTATGAATAAAAACACATTGCCCTCTAGTGATAAGAAGCGGGAATCCGCTCAAGCTTTTGATCGCCTACCAAACCATACAATTACAGTTACTTGAGTAACTAAAGTGACTGTAATTGTGTGGTTGACATTTTGTTGTATTTCAAAGTCTGGTTATGCTTTGAGAAGATAAATTATAAATACAGTAGCTTATCTCAGCTGGCTTTGGGCAACAGGGTTTTTCATCCTGAACTGTGAATGTGATTGTGAATGATTGTTTGCGTTGTGTAGATCTGCTCTGTATCTGACTGATGACCTGGCTAGGATGAACTCGTCTTCTCAACCCAAAGACACAGAAGCATATCTACAAAAAAAAAATATTCACACTCACAATCACAGCTATGGTCATTTTAGAGTGTTCAATTAAGAAACATGTTTTGTGATTTTGGATTGTCCATATTATGTGTACTATGTGTCCTCTCTGCATCCATTGCAGCCTGGTCATCCTGGAAGAGGGATCTTCCAATCTGTGGTCTCTTCTCAAGGTTTCTCATTTCCCCTAGTAGGAGTTTTGAGTTTTTCCTTGCCCTCCTGGGAGTTTAGGATCAGGGGATGTTTGAGAAGAATTGTCGATTTTTGCACATGTCCTGAATGTTGTTAGCTACCTAAATGTTGTACTGAGGCCGAGATGTACCGGAGTCAAATTCCTTGTTTGGCATGCTCAAACTTGGAAAATAAAGATTGATTTGATTTGATCTTTTTATTTGATTTGATTTGATGTGGAAGCTGTATATCAGATATGTGCAGATATCAGATTGCAGTCTGGGTTTGGACCAAGTCAAGGTCTAATGTGGACGTATGGAATTGAATTACTATGTGCATTGTCAAGCTGCTGTTTTTTTCCTCACATACGCCACTGTCACAGTAGTACATTTAGTATTGTGACCATAATGAGCCGATAAAGCCATTTGTTTACAAGGAATAATTTTGCAGAATGGAAGACATGGCTTTGTCAAAAGTTAGGAAAGTTTACTAAGACTATAAGGTTATTAATAAAGGACAGACCTGTAACAGACTTTTCCATTTTCTAGAAGCAAGTGCCTCACATTTTGACTTAGATAAAAAGCAAAACATTAGAGAAGCACTTCCAAAAGAAACGCAAGCTTTGACTAAACGTGTCCACTGAACTTGCGAGCAAACGGAAATGAGAGCCCAGTACAGGAAAACTATTGAACTGACAGCCACAAAATAGACACTGAATGTTTGCCATTGTTACTGTCATTTGGGGACAGCATAAGCAAAAATGAGGAGACATTTTTGTCGCAGTTCAGGCCGCAGTTGTAAATAAGAACTTGTTCTTAATTGTTTTCCTGGGTAAATAAATGTTAAAAAAAGATTTGGATCATAAAAAGGAATCTGCCAATAGAGCTGGGAGATTCCTCAATGGTAAACCAATCATTCTTTTTACTTTTGCTGTGCACGTACTTGTTCTGATTTCTTAATTTGCCTGCTCAGTGTTACTTGAAATGTATGTCTGTGATAACAGTGCTGTAATACCTTGAATTGTTTACCAGCCTATATTTTTTTGAGTTGCAGGTAACGGTGCAGTTTTACCTTGAACTGTTTACCAGCCTTTGTTTTTTTTTTGTGTGTTGCAGGCATCAAAATACAATCCGTATCCAATTCCAAGCCAGATATTTTTGTGTCTTTTTAGTGGGTTACTTAAGTTACTTAAGTGTTGGTGTTCTTTGTATTCAGATGTGAATTGTTTTAAGGGTTTAGATATTGCGTTTCCCTGTTTGGGGAACAAACTTATTCAGTTTCTTGTATTGTTGTCCTTTGGCAGGATCAAAATTAATTCATTTTTGCTGCAGACAGGTTCTATTTTTGCGTGACAAATCTAACATCACATTTGCAAAACAACAAATATAGAAAACAATATGTGCCATTTTGATATTATCGGCTACAGAACATTTTGAGGTTCAGACGTTTGCCCTGAGAAATCACTTTCAACCACTGTGTTTTAAGTGAGGATCCCCGCCGTAGAACATGTTGATTGTGAGACAGACACATTAACCATTAGTCCACTGTGAAACTCACAAAAAAACCCGAATTAACTATATTATTTTCAAAATTAATATACGTATCTCCATGCTTGGCGGCTCGGTGGCGCACTGGGTAGCACGTCCGCCTCACAGTTAGGAGGGTGCGGGTTCGATTCCACCTCCGGCCCTCCCTGTGTGGAGTTTGCATGTTCTCCCCGGGCCCGCGTGGGTTTTCTCCGGGCACTCCGGTTTCCTCCCACATCCCAAAAACATGCTTGGTAGGCTGATTGAAGACTCCAAATTGTCCCTAGGTGTGAGTGCGAGTGCAAATGGTTGTTTGTCTCTGTGTGCCCTGCGATCGGCTGGCAACCGGTTCAGGGTGTCCCCCGCCTACTGCCCGTTGACGGCTGGGATAGGCTCCAGCACTCCCGCGACCCCCGTGGGGACTAAGCGGTTCAGAAAATGGATGGATGGATGGATCTCCATGCTTCAAGTAATGCATGCAAAAACCTTTCATAGATGAGTGAGCCTTCAAATTAATATAAAAATGTTGATTTACTTACGTATAAGGCTTATACCCATGACTATAAGATTGATGGTGTTTGAGTTCATGAGGACTATTTGAGTGTACAGTAATATCGTAACGAGCAGTGCGGAAATAAAATGTACAATATGCGGCTGTTGCAAGCCCACATATAACGGTGTTTTGTTTGTTTTTTTACCGATTGTAAGGTTGTGTGGAGTTTGTTTTCTACACATGTATTTGACCAGATGACCGGTAAATCACCACTTAAAAAGCTTCAAAGCAGAGCCAAAAGTGCAACAAGGCAAGGAGGCGATAAGAAGGCGCAAAGCAGTGCGTGCTACCTCTTTGATGGCCTGCCACTTGAAGGCATTGTCCTGGCTGATGATGCTGTCGGCGACACTGATGAAGTGCTGACTTAGTTCCTGAACGCTCGCCTTGGTGTGGTTGGTGGAATCGGAAAGCTGTGGGGGGACATCAGCAGCCAGAGACAGCAACTGGATGAGGGAAACCATGTCTGTTGGCTGAAGTCCCTCCTGCCTTGTGTTCTGCAGAGCCTGGACGGACACATCCAGGAGGGCGGAAGCTTCGGCCAAGCTGTTCAGCCCTGATGACTGTTGTCCCAGTACTGCCTGAGAGACGAGAGAGCCCTGTTGGTTTTTTTCAGATCACGTTCAATAACAACACTTCAAAGTAAGGTCTGGGAAATCTCATACTACATAATACATAATAACATACTGTACTTGTATTATACACTGCTAACAAGCCGAGACGAACAGGGAATGGCAGAGCAAAGGAGACAAGCCGGTTGGTGTGACTGTGGCGTCGGTTCGGAAGTCGAAAATTGGTTTGTATGTAGAAGCAAAAGAATCGCGAGACTCCAGTTCGTATCTCGAAAGGTTCGTAAGTATCAGTGTTTGTAAGTAGAGGTACCACTGTATTAGATTATATGAAATGTTTCCCCCCCCCTAGAAGTTTCAAGTTCTATTGACACATGATGTTAATATATACAAGAAAATATTAGTTTGTGATAATTCATTTGTGTGTATCCTTTATAGACATACTAGAAAAAACAAAAGTACAAGTAATAGTATAGTATAGGCTATTACTGTACATATAACAAGAACTAGAATAAATAAAATATTGCTACAGGCAAGAAACTATAGGAATGTACATTAATCTGACAAAATAAAAGTTGTTTGTCCTCAGTGTTTATTCAACCCAGGCACAACAAGAAATCCATGTTTCACACTACTTTAAATCTTGATAGGCTTTCAACTCAGCACAATGACTGACATAAAAAGCCCATTTCCAATGTCCAACTATGTATTGGACATTGAAAATGTAGCTGTTCCCAAAATGGAGAACCTCACCCCACACTTACTAGTGAACAACTAAGCATTTCAGGACTGCACTCTTTATACCAAATGATCATGATCATCATGGAATGATTTTTTTTTTTTTAGCTTTCCTTCACTTTCCTTTTCATTTGTTGCTTCTGTCCTACCTTTCTTCGAATGTATTGCAGGCATCAAATTCAAAATAAGAGAATGCTTGATACAAAGTGTTTTTATCTCTTTGAACATTAAATATCATGTCTTTGATTTGCAAATCAACTTCATTGGAATCGGGGTTTGTAATTGAGTGTGGAACTCTGAGGAACAGTAAATTCATATAAAGTCATGGAAGGAAAATGAGAAGGATAAAAATGTCTGGGTTTTCTACCTGGGTGTTGTTGGAAAGCTTCATCAGATGATTCATAAAGGTAGTGGGTTGAGAGATTTGGGCCTCACTCATCTGTTTCATCTTCAGGTAGCGTTCTGGGTCAAAACAACAATAACATAAACAACAATAACATAAACAACAAAATGGTGTTGATGCATTGATATGATGTGTAAAAGATGCATTTCTGGCTACATCAAGTGGAAGTGTAGGGACAGGTAAACATGACAAGATGCTTGACGAGATGTTTAACCTTATCAAAATCATTTACCATGCCAATCATGGTGCAGATGAGAAACCTGTCAAACCTGTGTTGCATGCACCTGAAAGAACTATAATTGGGGTGTAACAGAACTTAGAGGCGGTTTGAAGAGGGACGGGAGGCAGTTCTGTACCCCGATATCTCACACATGCCGCCTACTACTATAAAGCTAAACCATGTACTAATTAGACATTTTATGCCCTTTATTGCATACCTGTTTGGTTACAATGCATTATTATGTTGGATGGATGCATATGAGCAAGTTCAATGTGTTTGTGAATAACATGCTCTTTTTTTGCATGTCAAGATCTGAATTGGTGAATTAGTTGTCCCATATACGTATGTATCATTATTTCTTTAGACATATAGATACCTGAACTGGACCGGTGTAATGCTTACATCTTAATTCCAGTCCCTTCAACTGTAAAACTGTTATGTCACAATTTTAAAAATCTACACAAGCACATGCAAACTCCACACACGAAGGCCAGAGCCAGAATTGAACCCGGCATCTCTGCATTGTGAAGCAGAAGTGTTATTATTATACATAGTGGCACCACCGCGCCACTTTGTATAATCATTTATGAATTTACATTAAAGTTTAGATGTGACTTATTTAGAAGTGAAAAAGGAACCGTTCAATATTAAAATCTCTCAAGCATCACTGGACTTAGCTGGTAGAGCAAGGTTCAATTGCAGACCAAAGCAAGGAATATTTCGACCTGGATGTTGATACATTGGTAGTTTACAGTCTACTATTTGCATTTACCTCAGAAATTGCAAAAGCATCTCAAAATTATACATACCTCTGCTACTCACACAGATAAATGGCAGCGGGTCAGAGCAGTCCGACAGACTCATTCGTGGGTGTTGATCTGGCTGGATCTGCAGCGTTCTGCAGCCTTGCAGTGACATCTGCTGGTGTTTTGCTGTTCACACGTCACACAAGTGCCAATTAGCACAATCAGACAGAAAAGACAGGTTTCCAACTAAATGCGTTCATAATTGAGAGGAAAATAAACATTGTCACTGTTCAATAGAAACAAGTTAATCTCAATGCAGAAGAATAAAACACAAAACAAAAACATGCTATTCATATTGCAATTATGCAGCATCTTGTGTGTGCATTTCTTTGTGCAGGATCAATAGTATATCAGAAAGGATGAAGTTGTGATGCTTGTGTGTGTTGTCTGTTTATTACTGATGTGTTTCCAGTCTGAGGTGCACATATATTTACCCATTGACTCATTGACATCTTTTCAATCTTGCGTTCGCACTCTCAGAATATGACAAGAAAATAGTGAAAAGCTATTTTATTGAACGGGTGTTATCAATAAAATTGGATCCTACGTTTTACACATAGCTTACTTTATCGCATAATTTAATTTAAAAAAACGAATTTACATCGTATTTTGCATGGAATCCATTGATTTTCTGGTTCAATTTACTAAAGTTAAGCCGGTGGAACTACACACAGTCGTAATTCATGGGAGATAGTGTGTGGACACAGAAGGAAACCGATTTATACAGTAATCCCTCTTTTATCGCGGATAATTGGTTAAAAAAAACACAATAAGTGAAATCCGCGAAGTACGGTAACCAACAAGAAGTACTGGGCAGGCTAACGGAGTTAGCGGAAAGATGCTAATTCGCGATCGTGCTAACACGTGAAAACGGACTTCTAAAGGAATGTAAACGAACATCTGTAGCAATACTACATTGTCCTAAAGGTTAGACAAGTTTCCTCAATTTAGAAGTTTTATTTTGACTTCTAAATGTTTTTTTAATTAGGAAAAAGAATCCACGATGTAGTGAAGCCGCGATAAACGAAACGCGAAGTAGCAAGGGATCACTGTATACCCAAAAGTACCTTTTTTCATATTATATAGCACACTACTTAGTTAAACGGTTGAATTGGCATTCTGCCAGTTTATTGGTATCTCTTAATTTCATTGGTGCCTTCCCATGTCACGAAAAGGAAGTGAGATTTGCTACTGCGATGTGCAGTGTTCATCATCACAAGTACAGCACACACTAAAGAAGTAGCTCACACCTGCACACTAACACACTAACAATCAAACATACCGTATACAATTAGAATGAATGATTTCACATACATGTGCCTTATAACCTAGTGTGGTGGAAATCTATTAAAATAGACCCATTCGTTGATAGTCATTTCAATTAATTTCCAAACACTTCATTTGACCTTGAGAGGCAATTTAAAAGGCATGAATAAAGTGCTATGTGCATTCAGTTAGTCAGTCGCAGTTGGCATGGGGAGGGGTCAAAGTGGCCCTCCTCTGCTGTGCTTTACAATATGGACGTTGCAGTCTACGCTCTGATGGGAGTCACATTGAATGTAGTGTGTGTGGGGGGGGGGGGGGCTCATACAGGATTCTATGAGCAGAGCACAAGGTTTGTTGCAAAAGCAGACAGTGCTCTAACAGGGTGTCCAATTACTTTTGAGCAGACTTTGGTGACACAAAGTAGCTGAATTATATTGCCTAATGCCTGTAAAATACAGGATACTGTGACAGACCAGGTCTCTCACCCAGCAGGAATGCAGTTGGGGGCGTGTTTATACGTGTATGGTCTTTATTACGTAATAATGTCTTTTTTTTTCTTTGTTCACTGGTGTTTTGACTCACTCATTGGTAGTCAGTCAGGCCTTAAAAATTTGCCTTTTACTTATGCCACAATACATGACTTCTTTGTGTTTTCCTCCTTTCTTTGGGGAAGTAGAATAGTCGTGAGTGCGGTGTTTTAAATTACATCAAACATAATTTAAGAGTGACAAAAAGAATCGGCTCGGTACTGCAATGGCCGATTCTCGAGGCTGCATCATTGGTATCGGTATCGGATATAAAAAAAGTGGTATCGACCCATCGCTAATATTTACCACGCTTTACATAATGAAACCTGAGGCAGAACTTTAAGTTTGATCAACAATATGTCTTGCTTTTAGAGCTAAACAATTAACTACATTTAAATTGATTTTGCAATTTAGTAAAAAAAAAAAAATCAAATCGGAAAGGCTGCAATTAAAAAAGAAGAAAACAACTGCTTAATTTCGGTCAGTCAAGAGGGTTCCATTTTTTTAATGTATATTTTATTTATTGATGTAGTGTCTTGATTACCGTAAATTTCGGACAAAATTTTAGTGCGGCTTATATAAGATTTTTTCCGTGATTTTTGTGATGATCACTTTTATACACTTGTAAAAAGGCTGTGGACCGCTGTCGTGCGGAACCGCTTTGCTGGGCAGAGGGATATGTGACACGGTCACTGGGGAGAAAAGTGGTGTGTTGATCGCATGTCCATCCGCCAGGCAAATAGTGTTGTATAATTCACACAAAGAAGAGACAGAACAAAATCAAGACGGACATTACTGAAAGGTATACACAAACCGTCATTATGGGGGACAAAAGGAATGCATATTATACCGCTTTTAAGTTAAAGGCAGTCGATTTGGCCCATTGTTGATGACATCGTGTTACGTCACCCTTTTCTTTATTTCCTAGTCACGTCTACTCTGGAGCTCTACATGTAGCTCGCTAGTTTAATGTAACTTAGCGCTTCATGCATGAATAAAATTAGCATGAACAGACCCTCATCATGGAAAATGCTAGAAAAAATGCATAAAAGCGACGACGAAAGAGAGACTTTGAAAGTGTGTGGCGAAGGATATCTAACGCTATTCCAATCGGACACTGAGGAGGAAGACTTCGATGGTTTCAGTGCACAGGAGGAAGATGAAGACGGAAAGAAATGTTAAGGTATGTTATTAAAACTTTAAAAAGGCTTTCTGTGTACCGTCTTTCTTTGTAAATAACTCGCGTGCACACTTCCGTGTTGCTGCGGGACTACTGCTGCGTCACAGGCAGCGTTTAGAAAGACATGTTACAGTGTGTTATTAAAACTTTAAAAAGGGTTTCTGTGGACTGTCTTTATTTGTAAACAACTCGTGCGCACGTGCGGCTTTTAGTCCGGTGCGGCTTATATGAGAAAAAAACTAAAATATCCCCGAATTTTAGCTAGTGCGGTTTATAGTCCGGCGCGATTTATAGTCCGAAAACTACGGTAGTTAAGTGTTTATGCTTAAGAAGCGCACTCTGTATTTGTATATCATTGCCCAATGACTGCTGGGATAGGCTCCAGCATGCCCACGACCCCTGTGGAGACAAGTGGTATAGATCATGGATGGATGGATGGACGGACGGACGGACGGACGGATGGATGGATGGATGGATGGATGGATGGATGTTTCATAAAACATGAAACAAAGTGAGAAGAAAACAGATTTCACAGATTATGGTTTACTGACATTTTTAAGATAAACTTTTTTGGTAGAATTCTGTGAAGTTGTATTGAATGCTTTAGATTGCACGTCAGAGTTTAGCACGTTAACTAACAACTGAACTAGATAAACTATCTTTCACATTAATTTGTGCAGTTTTCTTTATTTTAGCATAAATTTGACCTGTGAAAGCAAAACATTTATCCATCTATCCATTTTCTGTACCGCTTTGTCCCCACGAGGGCCGCGGGTCATCCATTATTGTTTTAGTTGTAATGCACTAATGCATGCATAGACTGAACGTAAGCATGTGTACGTGTTCAAGTGTCAACAATTTTCACAGTCTATGTGGAAACACTAACAAACGCGATGACTTTTTTTCAGATAGTCGTGTTTTCAGCCACTAAAATTACATTTCTTTTATGTTGAAATAAGTTGCTGTGATCTATTCATACAACCATAAAGACATTTGACCAACTGCAGTAAAAGTGTTAATCAGTCCGATCGGACACCAATTAACTCTGGTCAAGGTGACTGCCACCTTGCAATCTCAATGCAGACAAAGAAAGAGACAACGATTTACTTTTGCAAGGTAGCAGGACTGAGCCCACATAGATGTGAACGCTCCGAATATCCAGAACAACACGACACTATGAAAAAACAGGTCAGTTCATGAAAAAACATGAAAATCCAAACTGTACTAAATGTGGTCATACCTGGACAAAACAAAAGCACTTGGATCTCCTTGACGGCTGAATGATTGATCAGATGGTCAAGGTTCCAGCTGAAAAGCATGTCTTGATTCATGGCTGAACATCCATTCAAAGCACGGACGTGGCGGCTTTCCAGAGAAATATTCCAAACATTTAGGTCAGTGATATTTCCAAAAAAGGGCTCAGTGAAATTCCCTCCAAATGAGTCCTGGTCCTGACCCAGAATTAGTATCCCATCAGCATAGATATCTCTAGATGTGTCTGAACCTGCTCCCGTGTCCTTCCTTTCACCATCCACATAGATAGCCCAGAGACTGCTGCTCCAAGTGACACAGATGTGATGCCATCCACCATCATTTGAGAAATATGCTTTATATGGAAGGTGTTTCCCATGGACAATGAGTGCCAAGAGGACCCGTCCCTGCTTGTCACTCTGACCCCTTAGTAGGAATTCATTGGTGAAGACACGAGCAGCATAGGAGAAGATGGTGGACACTTCATTCCACTCTGGGTCCCACTGAATACGAACACACACACTGACTGATGACAGAGCAGGAAAGGGCCTATTGACGCGAGCAAAGCCTTCTCTGGTTGTTTTTGGGAAGTTTAAAGCTGAGAACTGCAAATCTAAACAAAAAGTACAGGAATTCAATTTTACAAGGTTTTTCAATTTGTTGCAGGTATACTGATTGTACAGTGCCATGGCGTTTACTCACACTGCTTGGAGAGGGGCAAGGGCTGGGATGGCAATTTGGAGGGATTGTTGATCCAGACATGTGACTGGTACCTGGCCTGTCGCAGTAATTCCAACACCTCTTCCCGAACCTCCAGATGGTCCAAGGTGGCAAGAGAGCTGAACTGACTTCTGCAGGAGCTCTCAGCCCTGGAAAAGTCTAGTGAGTCATTGACCAGCACTAACGCCCAGTGTGAGGATAAGTGAACCAATCTGGACTGTCCTGGGGAGTCAAATTTGTGTCTTATACATACACACTTATCAAGTTGATTACATGAGGTTGGATTGAAGGACTAATAAACAGTGACTTACCATGTGAATCGCCCACTCTGTCAGTCCCAACATGTGTTGGCTCACTCTCACACACAACCTACAGGAAAAAGTCAAATTGGTGTTAACACTTGTAATTTATAGTTTGCGATCATGTATCACGGTCAAAATTCTGAAGTTTTTCACAAGTTCAAAATATTTATTTATGATTACATTGCCATGCAAAGCTATATGAGAAGCACGAGAAGCTTATTACCACAAAAGAAAACAGTATTAGTCCAGCATGCAAGGCTCCAGTCATCTCTATATCAGTCTAATGTCCAGTTAAAACAAAATCCTTGTCCAACTTGGTCTTGGTTCCCAAATCTCGATGGAAAAAAAACACTGGATTAATGCACTGTTTAAAAAACTGGATTGGAACAGCTATTCAAAATGCTTTGTCTCATGACAGGACCGAGGCAAACCAAACAACAGGTTGTTCAAAAATCTGGTCTTCGTAAAGATAAGATCAAACCCGTGTTTTTCAGTAAATACAGTTGAAAGTCATTCCCTAAGTAATCTGGAAACAAAATCCACACGTGTAGGACAGCTGAAGGTAAATCCATCCAGACTCATCATCAAGAACCTCTGCCTCTACGTCCAACATATCCAGCAGAGGTCTCAAAACTGGCAGACAGTCAGCTATCCCACCGGCTGTGTGACGGGGGGTGGGTGGGGTGGGGGGGTCATCTATTCTACCTCTCTTCTCTCTTTCCTCCTCCCTCTCTCCAGACACCATACCCCTCCTTCTCTAGCACCCTGAAGCCATCTCGCTTTGTCATGCAAATGCAGTCATTTTCTTCCCCTTTTTTTCAAAGAACCCTACTTACGCAAGCAGTGTCAAGCATTTGGCAAAGAGAGTTCATCAAGAGCAGCAGGGGAGCGGACATTTTTACCACATAGCTCTTATTTATTACTTCTATAAGACTTTAAGTTAATCAAAAAATCTACTGCTATCCTCCACGGTAGATAGAAGATTAGTACTTAACAGCAACATTTGAGGGATGTTCTGGTTGCATTTTTGCAATGATGAGGTGGGGTCATCAACTTTTTTTTTTTTACGATGAAAGCTACTTTTTGGGTTCTGATTAATGCAAAGGGCTACTGATTTGAGACACTTAAGTAACAAATTTGCTCAAATTACATTTGATATTATTATATTTATACATTATATACAGGTATGTGAAGACACTGATCATGTTAATGATTTCTTAGTTAGGAAACAATACAGCAAAATGCATCATTATACAATTATATATACGACAGTGACTGTTGTGACACTGCCAAAGTAAAAAAAAAAAAAGTATCATTATGGCCTGAACTTAGGCACAAACCAATTGAAATAAACCATTAGTATTCCATCGAGTATCCACTTGAAGTTCAATAAACTAGAAAGGGCCTCAGCCTTGAAAGCCCCTTTTCTGGTTCATTCAAGGCTGGCATATCCCTTTCCTTCACGCTCCTCACACTTTGAACTAAACACTTTCTCCTTCAATGCTAAGAATTTCACAAAATAAAGAATCAAGCTTTCCTCTCTTACTTATTTCTGAGTGATTCAAAGTAAGTTAGAGCAGATTTAGAGACACTTGTGCCAATATCAATATTGCTATCACTATAGAATTATTTTTAGAATAGAGTATTTTACCGATTATTCTTTTGATTGAAATGTTTTTCTGCTTAGGTTTATGAACAATTATTTTTGTTTATTTGGTTTTATTTAGTGATTAAAACAACTAAAAACAGTTAAGCACAAGAAGGTTTGATGGTCGTCAAGTCCTCCTCTAATTCACACGCATAGGATGCGAGAGCAACTCAGATTTCCAACTCAATCAACTTTTATTGCCTTCCAACTTCTGGTTTCTCAGTGGTTGGCTTCAGTTGTTGATTGGTTGGTCTTTCAATAGGTTGTCAAACTAAAACACAAAGAAAATTCTGCTAACATCTTAATTCAGAAATGCGATTGTATGACTTAATTGAACTTAAATTTTAGCAGAGTATAAATGCTCTAACATAATTTGCCAGATACTACCATCATCACATAATCGGACACAGGAGTCGAACATAAATGTATTACAGCATGTTTCATGGACCATTGCCGTCTTTGGACTGAATCGTAGAGTGTACTTGTTTCACAGAGTGCTTCTCTTCCTTTTCCTCCCGCTTCTCTATTAAGCTGTTTAAAATGATCATCCCTCCAGCTCCGTGGCAGAAGTGCAGTTGATTTGTTGCTGCTGGTGCACTTTGGGAGTTGTAGTTGTTCTCAGCATTTTGGTGGAAGTCCATCTCCCTGCTTTACCTCAACAGTCATTGTTTTCCAAAGTAAAAGCAGATGTTTCCAAATGTTTTGTTTTGATTACCGTATTTACCGGACTATAAGGCGCACCGGACTATAAGGCGCACCTTCAATAAATGGCCCATTTTAAAACTTTGTCCATATATAAGGTGCACTGGACTATAAGGCGCACCATTAATGCATTAATTTTCTGAGACAGTACTGTATAGGGGCCGACCATTCTCACCGACATTCCACGAACCATTACCATTGTGAATAAACTTGTAAATATGTAACTATATCCTTTACTATATCCTTTGCAGATAGGTTGATATTGCATTTGAGAATCTGTTGTCAATTGCACTACCAGAAAAGTTAAAGATTAAAGTAATAACAAATTAACAATTTCATGAAAGTTGAATGAATTTTTTATTAGATGTATTAAGTTTGTTTTATTGTTGTTATTGTTGTATGAATAAGAAGCGTGATATTGGTCTTTGTGACTGCAGTAAACAGGCCAGGTTGCATCATGTCAGATTTTTAATCTAAATCAAATCATTCTCCATTTTATCTTTTTTATTTCAACTTCAGACGCAACAAATTACTTTATAATCACAAAATAATTATCCATAGTCTTTTTGATTCATGATTCATAGTCTTCAGCGGGCCACTTATGATTGATTTTATGACACAATGCTTCGGGCCAGTTTAAATTTAGACACGGGCCGCATTTGGCCCGCGGGCCGGAATTTGGTCCATATATAAGGCGCACTGGACTATAAGGCGCACTGTCGGCTTTTGAAAAAATTTGAGGTTTTTAGGTGCGCCTTATAGTCCAGAAAATACGGTAAATACAAATCAAATCAAAACCCACATATGCGCTCTGGGCAGGCAGGAGAGAGTGGATCTACAAAGCTGTTTAGAGTATTGCTTTTTTTTCATTCATTCATCTTCCAAACTGCCTAATTATGACCAAGAAATAATTAATGAGGAGGAATCCAAGAGGCAACCTATACTGTTCTTCATCCCCATCTCATTTGTGTATGAATGTGTGCATGAATAGATGATTGAGAGGCTTTGTAATGTGTTTTGAGCACTATATGGTTGAGATAAAGTACTATAGAAGTGTACTCCATCTAACATTTATCTGAGAACCAAGGTAAGTTTTCAACCAGGATGATCCTAGGACCCAGAAAATATCTTATATCCTGAACTGATGACATCAATCTTTGCTTTGATCTGCTCTTGATTGAGTCAATTGTCACAACTGTGGTAAAGTTGAAGGGTACACAAACTTTTAGTCAGTTGGAAGTTGCTGACCCGGAAAGATATTAACAATTGGCTATTTGATGGCCGGCTAGTGTATACAAATCCCACTGACTTTTATCTACAAGCAGTTTTGGGCTGTAAAATGTGGTCGGATGGGTTTTGGGTCCTGCATCCATCCATCCATCCATCCATCCATCCATCCATCCATCCATCCATCAATCTTTTATTTGTTTTTTCAGTCCGTTGTTATTAACTATATATCAAACATGTCTCTTTGATGTTTGACTGCACAGATTTTCTTATATTTAACCACATTTTTTGTCCGTTCATGACAATCAACCAACCGACCGACCGACTGACTGGCAGACTGACAGACAAAGTATTACAACTTTGGCATCTGATCATTTACCAGCTTGGTGTGCTCTTCTTGATATTGAGATCACTAATAGTTGCCTTTTTGTGTTGTTTAATTGACATCCATTTCATGGTCATCACTAAAATGTGTAGGAACATAAAGAACATACTATTGCCATTTTCCTTTCATCAAACAAGGTTGTCGTAGCCAGTAAGTTATTGTTAAACCCAAAACACAGCTGGTGAAAACAAGGTGGGTGAGTCAGTCAGCCAGTCTAATGAATCAGCTCATAAAAACAGTAAGGCAGAGCAAGTCATGCATTTCTCTGTGCAACCATGAGCAACATGGAACACAACTTGGTAAAACAATCTTGTCCCATTTTACTATTAATGGCATTTGGAAGATGTCTGAAGACATGTTGCGAATGTCTGGATGAAACAATGACGCTTCAGATTTGTACCATTGTAAACTGATGCCTGTCCGTGACCCACCCAAAATGGCTTCACCACCCAGAATCCCTGCTCCATCATATGTCCGATATGATATTGACACATGTTCTTGTACCATCTTCTTATGAGCTCTGGAGGTTGAGTGTTTTCACCAGTTCAGAGCACTTTCGCCTGTCTTTAGTTTTTACACTTGTTTCAACACACTTAAGTCTGGTAGATCTATTGCCTTCAACAGGCATTAGGAGACTGTTCACCACACTTAGTAAAGTCACATAAATCTAACAACTTTAAACCCATGTGTTTTACCACATGCAAGTGTTTTTAACAAGGGTCCTGTGTGTTTTTTCCTGGCCATTTGAGTAATCTGTCCTGTTTTAGCCTGAAGTCAACAAACTTTGGTCAGAGCTCATTTAATCAACAGATTTAGCTGCATCGAGCCAGAACTGACAAAGGAAAGCAGACTAATTGACCTCCCTCCCTTTGCTTCTCTTTTTCCTCCACTGTAACTCTGCTGCCGCTGCCACCCAGTGTATTTCCATGACAACCCGGCGATTGTAAGGATGGTATGGAAACGTCAAACACTTGGTGGGCTTGCATCGCTGCACACAAAAGAGCAGTGACCTACATGTGGAACAAGAATGGAGGCTTTTCCCAGAATGGCCAAGCAGAGTCCAGAACAGAAATACAATCAGACCCTCCAACTTATTTCAGCCTCTACTGCACCATTGGAAACCCACCAGTACATTTGCTCCCACCCACTACAAACAAGGGGATTTTGGTATGATAGCACTTAATTATGTAGGAATTTTATTTCTACTGCCCATGATTTATCATGGCTATATGGTACACACTAATGTGTAACATGCAGTCAACATCAATTCTTTGAAGCCTCCTATTCCACTCCAACAGCACGTCTAAAAACTGATTTTCTTCCATGCTGAGGGATATACAGTAGGGCTGCAAGTCTGAGGTTAGAAAATGGCGGAATTCTGCCTTGTAAAGTAACATTCTTGGCTGGTCAGCCATCAGAGCCCATGTTTGCCTGTCCTAATCTGGCAGCAGCAGATAGTCTTTATAGCTACCTCTGCACCATCAATCAGCTCAGCTACTCAGGGCCCTGTCGACAGCAACAGGGGTCACGTCGTCGCCACAGAAACCGCATTTAAAAGCAGCCATATAAATGATATAGGCTTTTGGCATGACACAAAGAAAAAGTGACAGAGGGAGATGGGATTGGGCTGATCCTGTGTGAGCTGTCTTTAGAACGAATTAGTCCTCAGTTTGAGTAAGACAATACTGACCTGAGTCAACCCTCCGCTCTGTAGAAAGATACATCTTAGAATCACTGTTATTTCGGCTACCTGAATTTTAGATGCTTTAAACGGTTAATTTCGCTCGTAGGGATTTTAATTTTAGATTGTGATCTAATAAAGTTCGGTACCACTGTAAATCAAAGTTACATTTAGCTGTTTAGTCCAATGTGCCCTTTATATCATCAACACATACAAAAGCAAATGTTAGACACTGTTTCCAATCTGTGTAATGTTGCTAACCTCAAGAAATTTTGTCACGAATTCAATTTGCATTCTTAATATAATCATTTTATTTGTTTTAGTTTTTAATGACCAATTTTAATCCACAAAAGGAACTTTGTGCATGCATTACACCATGCAGTGAAACAGACCACGCACATGCAGGACTGCAGGCAAGAGAGAGGTTCGTGTCCCTGACCTGAATTTGGGGGTTGGTGGTTTGTGGGAATGAGAGGTATGTCAGATCTTAGTGGGAGTTGCTTAAGGGCTCCTTGACAAGCGGGATTCTAACCGTTACTTGTCTGCAGGACTTATATTTGATCCCACACAGTGCTAACAAAAACACCAATACCACCTATGATTACAAGTATGTAGAATGGTTCTTCCACAAGTTACAGGGGCTCCAGATCGTTGAATGAATAAATTGGGAAATTATCACCAAAACAATTCCCTTCAAACTTCAGTCATCAAGCCCCAAAGAAGAATCAACACCAACAGTCAAAAACTGTTGTCATTGGCAAACATTTGGCATATTTTTCATATGCACATCTTAAATACTCACCTCTGCTATTCTTCCCAAAATGCATGTTCCTTGCAAATGTGGCACTAGTTCAAAGGTAAATTAACAATATTTTCAATGGTATTAAAGAAGCACGGTTACAACAACAAAATCGACCAAAATCTTTTTTTGTGTGTAACTTTTGTGCTCTTTATTGAATACAAATACACTCAGGAGCCCTAATTTCATTTGGTTTAGACAGTGACATAATTGAACAGTTGTCATTTGAGGATATGTATTGATATGGTGGTCATCCGCATAGCCATAAAATCCAACATCGTCCTACTGAAGCAATTGACCCAAGGGTAACATCTACAGATTGAACAAAATGGGTCAAAGGACAGACCCTTGAAGGACCCCCACATTTTGTGACTATTGGATCTTATCGGAAACTTCCAGTCGTCAGCAAATACGTAACTCCTATCCATCAAGAATGACCTGAACCATTTTAGAACTGCGCCATTTAATCTTACACACGTTTCCAACGTGTTCAAGTATATTGAACATGGGTGGTGCAATAGAGTCTGCTTTTCTCACTGTATAAACAGCTGAGCCCTTCCTGCATCGGTGTTCAATCTTATATCATTCAGTACAAGGGTCACCAACTCAGGTCCTCTGGGGCACAGTGTTTAGATGTGTCCCTCCTACAGCACACCTGATTGAAATGATAAGGATCGTTATTATTCTTGTAAAGAGCTTGCTGATGAGATCAGCAATCAGGTACTTTGGACAAGAGATATACAGTATCAGAACAGTACATTTTGGATAGGATCCCTTGAGGACCGGAATTGATGACCCATGATTTAGTACGTTAATAGAGTTGTTTCTGTTCTGTGATTAAATTGGAAATCAGAGTCCATTTGAGCTATAATAATAATAATAATAATAATAATAATAATAATAATAATAATAATAATATGCACAATGTAGTATATGCAATAATAATAATAATAATAAAATTAATAATGTAATAATAATAATAATAATAAATGCTGGGTTGATTTAAAAACAATTTGACAATGTTAGCAGAGGTTAGAGTTTCTAAATTTAATACACAGTGGCACACTGATTAGCACATCCGCCTCAGAGTTAGGAGGGTGCAGGTTCAATTCCACCTCCGGCCCTCTCTGAGTGGAGTTTGCATGTTCTCCCCGTACCCGGGTGGATTTTCTCCGGACACTCCTGTTTCCTCCCACATCCCAAAAATATGCTTGGCAGGCTGATTCTGCACTCCAAATTGCCCCTAGGTGTGAGTGCGAGTGCGGATGGTTGCTCGTCTCTGTGTGCCCTGCTGGCAACCAGTTCAGGGTGTCCCCCGCTTACTGCCCGATGACTGCTGGGATAGGCTTCAGCACACCCGTGACCCCCATGGGGACAAGCGGTATAGAAAAATAGATGGATTTAATACCTTAAGAGTCTGCTTTTCTCACTTTGACCACTAGATGGTGTCCAAGTCTTATGTGAGCTCACCACCCTTTGCATGGTACTGTATGCTTGCACGTTTGAAATTTCCAAACATCTGCCTCAGTTGTCTCTGCATGTCAGCATTGATCAGACAGCAAACAGGCTTACCCGTCCCGATTCACCTGAAGTCACCTGCGGTGGAGGAAATTACAGGCACAGACAATGGTGAACAGATGTGCAATTCATGTATATACTTATCTCACTCATTGCTGCTGCCTTCCACAATAACCATCATTACAGAAATAAAGTGGTCTACTTGATTCCTCGTCAACACGAGTCAGAAATCTCTCCTATGTGTATGCGATTTTTTTAAAACAGTTCTAAATGTGTATTATATATCCCGTTATCAATTTATACTTCTC